>NW_006768765.1:4016720-4018860 GCF_000204055.1 Melampsora larici-populina 98AG31 | reverse complement strand
TATATTTCTTGTAGTGTCAGCAAGAAGACTCACCAAGGGGAATCAATCAAAACTGAGAAGTTTTTGGAATTTCCGGGATCGGAGCTCACCAGTCCTTCAATTCAGTAATTAAAATAAAAATCAGTTAGTATTTTTTTTGGAAACCTGACTTCTCTCAAGCCACCATATCGAAAACAATTACTTCGAAGAAAGAACACTGACCATTACTCTAATCACTCGCCACCAGATCAGGATCGATTCCATCCATTTTACATCCGCAAACGTATCCTAACAACAACCTTGCCCAAACAGCGACGAAGCAATAATAAAAGTGAGTCAGCAAGAGATTAATACCTAATAAAAAAAAAACGAGAGAAACCTAACGTACGTCATCCGTAACAGTGATTCTCGAACAAATCGACATAGGAATCAAATCGGATCAAAGATTTCACTCATATAAGAAGACTACGAATCCCGATTCAAATCGATCCTCAAGCAAAGTGAAAGAGCACAAATCAACTTGCTATCTACATCCTACTTATTCAATCAAATTCAACAGCCTTTATAACTTCATAACAGTTATCTATAAAATCAAAAGTAAATTCAAATCGATTCATATTTTTTTTCCTTTAATTTTTCTTCTTCTCGCTTCATTTTAATAGAATCAACATTAGCTTTGTTTATCTTGTTATAACCCCAAACTAACTAGTCTTGAGTTGAAAGAAGTAAAACTAACTTCCATTCTTTTTTTTCTCTCCACCTTACTTCCTCTTCCTCTGACTATTATAAATCTCATCTTTTTCACTTGTATCGTTACAGTGTCTTTCCCCCATTTGTTTAACTCATTAGACCTTGCAAACCGAGGAACCCCTCAACAACAAGGCACGGAAGCGAACCGTACACACCAATCTACGCCAGCTCTACCCGAATCGAACCTAGACGGATCAGTTCTAGAGTTCGAGGACGCTTACGGAAATACGAGCCACGAACCGATTGTGATTGAATCCACAACCACTACACCGGCTGCTGACCCGTTATCAAACATCAAGATTGACTCACCCGGATCTGACAATACCGCGAGAGAATACGAGAGATCCCAAGGACCTCCACCAGAAATCGTACCACCTGAGTATCACAATAACAACAATCATCATTTGGTCATTCAAAATCCAGGACAGCCAGTAAATCAGCCTTATCGTAAGTCATCAATAAACTAATAATTCAAAAGAAAAATTTCTTCTTCTGTTTCTAAAAAAGAAAATTCCTTTTCGTTTTCTCTCCTGATCACCGAAATAGAACAAGGAAATCACAACCATCCATCTGGACCACCTCACGATCAGCGAGCACAGAATCACCAACAAGCTCCCCAAGAACAACAACAAGATCGAGGAACTCATAGTAATCGTAAGTAAACATATTTAACCAGTACAAGAAAAATCATAAAACATTAATAAAGTGATGTTCTGTCTTATCATTTCTCCTATAACAACTCCTCTATCGTTTCTTCCATTTTTTAAAATTTTTCTTCTTCTTATCTCTTTCTTCCATACATTCGATCATAATTCACGTAAATCATAAACCCTATGTCTACTAGAAGCTCAAGGCAACCAAGCCACGCCGGCTCAACCAGCTCACGAGGGTCAGCAAAACCCAAACAACCCACAGAACCAAGCTCAAGATCAACGAGGAGGTCAACAGTGGAGTTATTCGAACCACTACCAACCTCAGGTAAGCCGGATCCCACTTTAGTAGCCAATTTCGCTAAAGAAAGAGATATTAATAAAAAAATCCTATCTCTAACTTCGTCAGACCCAACAGCAACAAGCCGGTTACAACTATCAACCAAACTACCCGCCCAACCTAGCAGCTCCTGTGGCCCAGTACCCTCCGGCTCCGTACCATCACCATCATCCCCAAGTGCATTACCCAGCACAAGCCTCCCCGGTCTATCGACACCAACCTACCCCGGGTGTCAGCAACCCGAACTTACCTCCACCTCCTCCTCAGCAACCATCTTACCAGGAAACGCGCCAAGCCGAGGAAGCCCGACTACGTCAGGCAATTGTGGACCTAAAGCACAACTCCACGAGGCGCGCATAGCGAACAACAACGTAAGTTTTCGCCAAATCTTGGGGCAGCGAAGGAGGCGCACCGAGAACTC
>NW_006768765.1:4015550-4016620 GCF_000204055.1 Melampsora larici-populina 98AG31 | reverse complement strand
CTTGCACGATGGAGTACTTTGAGCATCCACAAGCGGGACCGTCCAGCCAGCGTCGCAAGCGAGCTCACGACGACGACATTGAGGAGATGGCGGAGAACGCCTCGAATCGTCTCGACATGATTCTAGTAGTCAAGAAGATGAAGAAGGACGATCGAGACCCGGATTCGAAAGGGAAGGGGAAGGAGAGAGAACAGTAAGTATACTCCCTCCCCCCACTTCATCCTTTCACAATCGCCCATCAGTTCTTAGTACTGATACACTCTTTACTGGTGAACCTTTAGATAAGGACCATTCCATCCTACCCTCTTCCTATGCTACATCTTTAAAATCGGAAGAAGAGGAGCTAGACCAGTTAGACTCTCAAGGACTGTTCAACCAGTCGCATTTAGTCTCAGATTTAAAATCAAAAATTTCTTCTTCTATTTCCCTTTCAACTTCTCAATTAGACTTAGATGACCTTATCAGACGAAAAACGTATGCAATCTATCAACGAGTTGAAAATTTACAACCAGATTTAAGTTTATTAAAAAAACAATGTGAGCAAAGTGAGAGAGAGAGAGTAAATGAATTTCAACTAAATTGCCAACTTCAGAAATCATCTTATGATGATATCATGAGTAAGTTCTCAGAATTAAAAGAACACATAGAAGAAGTTAGAAATACCTTTTATAACCTTGATGAGAAAGAAAATAATAAAACAAGGCATGATAATATCTTAAGTGAATTAAAAAAATTCAGAGAACAAATTGTTGAAATCAAAGAAAACAAACATTTAACTCAATCAGAAATAATACCTAAAGACAAAGGTAAACAAAAAGAAGTTATTTCCTCTGAAACTAAACAATCCAGTACATCAACATCAAATACAAGTGACAATATAAAAAAAGGAGAGACTGGAATACAAACTGAAGATGTGACACCAATGTATAGTCTAAATAAGACTCAAGCTTTAGTACTACAAATTAAAAGTACATTAAACAAAATAGTTGAAGATCCAGGATTGAAACCTTCAGAACAAAGCATGATAAAGCAAATGACCAATTTAGCTAGTCAAATTGCCACGAGAATAT
>NW_006768765.1:3965580-4013205 GCF_000204055.1 Melampsora larici-populina 98AG31 | reverse complement strand
TCCGAACCTTCGTTGATGGTGATGCTAGAAATGCAATCAAAAGCCAACTCTCTACTCCATACGAGTGGGATATGTTTCTAATTGGTGTTCAAAGATATTTTTGAAAATACAACCATCATCACAAAGAAAAGATACTTAAATAGACCACGGAGACCTTTTAGTGAGAATAGAAACACTTTTAAGGATGATAAAATGCAAGGCCCCTCTAGTACAAGAGTTCAACCAAGTACATCAGACAAGAAACCTTTTAGAGCATGCCCAAACTGTGGCAGCAAAGATCCAAAACATCAGTGGAGAGGATGTAAAGATAAAAAGATAAATGTGATTGAAGAAGACACTGAGGAAAGTGATAATATGAATGACGAATTTGACTTTCACGGAGGACAACTTTCAGGAGACTCAAGTTCAGACAGTGAAGGAGAAAATCACCAAAA
This sequence comes from Melampsora larici-populina 98AG31, assembly GCF_000204055.1. Classification (NCBI taxonomy): domain Eukaryota; kingdom Fungi; phylum Basidiomycota; class Pucciniomycetes; order Pucciniales; family Melampsoraceae; genus Melampsora; species Melampsora laricis-populina. Next base: position 4,012,771 of record NW_006768765.1, on the reverse strand, counting down.
TCAACAGCAACAGAATGTCTGCATGATTGATACTCATGAGGATAATGAGAAAGACATCAATATATTACAAGCTGAGGCGGATGTACCTCATTCATGGCAAGATGACATGCAGATGGGGAATACAATTGATGCAAGACTACTGAAATCCAAACCAGCAGATGGAATGGCACATACACTAGGACATCATGCAATGGTCAGAGCATTAGTAAACAATTGTAAAGTACCAATGCTACTGGACAGCGGAGCATCATGCTCAATTGTGGGAAAACATTTTTTATCTGAAATTGTACCAGACTGGCAAGAAAGAATCATGCCCAGTAGTCACGTGAAATTCTCCGGAGTTGGTAGTAAACTACATGCTTTAGGCGTAATTAGCCTACCTGTGATATTCCCACATGTTAAACAATCAATTAGAATAAATGCTGAATTTGTAGTAATGGAAAATGCAAACAACAAGTACTTCATATTGGGTGCAGAAAACTTAAGCCAATATGGGTTTGATATATTTCATAGTAAGGAAAAGTATTTTACTATTGGTAATAATAACAAAAGTATTAAATTTGCTTTAATGCAACATAAAGAAATTTTATCAATTAAACCGGAGATTACAATAAAATCTCCAACAAGTGAAGACATTAAACAACTTCGAGAAAAAATATTAGAAGCGGAATTTGGACCCAATCTTACCCACAGTCAGAAAGAAGATATAATTCAAATGGTCATTAAATACAAAGAGCAATTTGGTTTGGGAGAACAACCTCTAGGAGTTATTAAGAACCATCCGGTGAAAATAGAACTCACAATAGACAAACCTTACCCACCCATCCTAAGGAAAGGTGCATATCCAGCTAGCCCAAGAAGTAGAAAAGAAATAGAAAAACACATTGAAGAATTACTTAAGATGGGTGTAATACGAAAAGTGGGTAGTGATGAGGAAGTTGATAGAACTTCACCTGTTCTAATAGCATGGCACAATGATAAATCTAGACTTTGCGGAGATTTTCGTGCTCTAAACCAGTACACCAAGCCTGATAGATATCCCTTGCCAAGAATAGACCAATCCTTGACTAACCTTTTTAATGCAAAACATATTACTCTAATGGATATAATGAAAGGATTCCACCAGAACATTGTGGAAATATGTAGCAGGAAATTTCTCAGAATCATTTGTCATTTGGGAATTTTTGAATATATAAGGATGCCTTTTGGAATCAAAAATGCTCCAGCTTTCTTTCAAAGAATGATGGATACAGAATTTTCAAAAGAATTAAGGGAAGGATGGCTCAAGGTATATATTGATGATATCATAGTTTTTCACACTACGTGGAAAGAACATCTAGAAGCAATGGAAAAAGTATTGATAAGAGCCAAAGCCATGGGTATGACCATATCTTTAAAGAAATGCCATTTTGGTTTTGAAGAATGTAAAGCCCTAGGCCATTGTGTATCAGGACTATGGGTAGCAGTAGACCAAAACTCTGTAGCAGCAGTCCTACAAAAACCTTGTCCAAAAGATAAACAAGAACTGAGTTCATTTTTAGGATTTACAAGCTACTACAGAGCTCACATTCCAAACTTTGGAATCATTACGCGTAGCCTATACAAACTTTATGCTAAAGGCGTAGTTTTTGAAATGACAAAAGAAAGAATTGATGCAGTGAATAAAATAAAACAAATACTTACAACAGCACCAATCTTGTTTCACCCTGATTTCGAGAAACCTTTTAAACTTTACGTAGACGCATCAATTGAAGGTTTAGGCGCAGCACTCCATCAGACACAGATAATTGACGGAAAACCAAAGGAAGGGCCAATTGTTTTTATATCCAGAAAATTGACAGACACTGAAACCAGATATTCTTCGCCACAACTAGAAGCCTTAGCACTAGTGTGGGCCTTAGAAAAATTACACTACTACCTTGATGGTAGTTACTTTGAAGTAATAACAGATTGTACTGGAGTAAGGTCTCTGACAAATCTCAAATCTCCAAGTAGACATATGTTGAGATGGATGATGGCAATACAAGAGTATAAACCATTTATGACAATTACACATAGACCAGGAAAATTCCATAACAATGCGGATGGACTTAGTAGAATGGCACTGCCAAATGATTCCAGTAACCCAGCATGGGAACCAGAGGAGATGGAAAGGGACATTCCTGTGATGGGAATTAGTTTATGTGAATTATCTGAAGAATTCTTTGATGAGGTGAAAGCTAGTTATGAAAAGAATAGTAACACAGCTAAACTTACCAGGATATTGTCTGCACGTAATACGGATTTGAGCCTGTCAAGCACACTTGAGCAACCTTGGAAAGATGGATTAGCTCAAGGAAAAATTTCACTTGAATCTGACCTACTATACTTTAGGGAAAAGCATACTGCGGTTTTAGTAATAATAACTACTGAGCACATTCAACAAACATTGCACGTGTGCCATGATGAATTTATGTCAGGACACTTGTCAGAAGACAGGACAATAGACAGAATCAAAAGCACAGCGTGGTGGCCAAATTGGAGACAAGATGTTGAAGAATATGTAAAAACTTGTGAAAGATGCCAAAAAGCAAACAAAGCCACAGGAAAAAGATTTGGTCTACTTCAAAGAATAGAAGAACCAACATATGCGTGGGAAGTCATTAACATGGATTTTGTTACTGGTCTTCCACCATCATTAATTAACAATTACAACTGTGTACTAGTCATTGTAGACAGATTTTCAAAAAGAACAAGGTTCTTACCATGCTACAAAGAAGCAACAGCAATGGACATTGCATTACTATTCTGGGAAAGGATAATAAGTGATGTAGGACTGCCACGAATCATCATCAGTGACAGAGATCCAAAGTTTACTTCTGAATTTTGGAAAAGTCTGCATACACTTATTGGAACAACATTAGCTCTTTCCACTGCATACCACCCACAGACTGATGGCCTCAGTGAAAGGAATATTAGTACCTTAACTGAAATCATCAGGAGATATTGTACTGAAGGACTCTGCTACACAGATAAAGATGGACATACACATGACTGGCATACATTACTACCAGCCCTAGAATTAGCATATAATAGCAGCATACATAGCACAACAGGGAAGAAACCTTTTGAAGTAGAAAGAGGTTATTGTCCTAGATTACCAAAAGACCAGATTCAGAATAAAAATGTTGAATTTCATCCAACTTCTTTGAGTTTCTTTGATATGCTTGGTAAAGCAAGAGCTCGAGCAGCCCAATGTATTGAAGATTCCGTAACTTATAACCAAGAGAGATGGAACAAGACTCATAAAGAACCTAAGTTTGTAGTAGGAGAACAAGTTCTACTTTCTCCACTTACAAACTTTAATAATCTTCAAGGACCCAAGAAACTTCAAGATCAATTTGTTGGACCTTTTGTGATATTAAAATTCCATGGAAGCAATGCAGTAGAAGTAGCATTGACAGAGGAATTTGGGAGAAAACATCCTGTATTTCCAATCTCATTAATAAAGAAGTTTCACGCTTCTGACAAGAGCAAATTCCCCAACAGGGAAATACCCAAGAAAACCCCTATCAGGTTTGAAACTGAAGGAGAAAAGATTTTCTCACACATAATAAAACAAAGAGATACGCAAGTTAATGGTAAATCCACTACACTCTATCTTGTAAGATATAAGAATAGGAGCGCAGATGAAGATGAATGGCTACCAGCAGATAAAGTACCCAATAACAAAACTACCTTGCGAGAATTCAGAGCCCAAAAAAGAGCTCATAAACCTTCTGAAAAGAAGTAATGACCTCCTTTGAGGGTGGGGAATGTCAGCCCTGGATACATATGTATGTACCCAAAGACTAACTTGTAACATAGATAACCACCTTTAGATAACTAATTACATGTACATAAACCCTACAAAACATATGTAACTTGTAATAAACCGTATATACAACCTAATTACATATACATATACATTTAAAATCATATGTAATATGTAATAAAACACTCATACCACCTCATAACTCAGTGTCAAGAGTTAAAAATGCTTATACTACATAAATTACATAACAGGTATATGTAATTATGTAGTATTAATAATAATCATAAATAACAGTAATAATTAAACCCTAAACCACTGCAGTGATATAAACAAATATCACTACAGTTAGGTCTGGAGAGGAGAGTATATAAACTCCTCCTCTCTCAGCCTTCAGAGAGGGATCCCCAAGCTTTTATTACACATCACTTTTAAAGAACATCTTTAAAGTAATATAGAAGTTCATAATCAAGGGTCTTATAAATTAAGACTAGTGATTTACTTCTCTACTTTAAACAGTTCCTGACTAAAAGTAAGTAATACACCCTTCAACTATTTTCTGGATCCTCTACTTTCCCCAAGTAGATTATTTACTAGGTTAGTGACCTTCAACAACTCACAGGGTAGTGGCCTATATATAAGTACTTAGGTTGGTGACCATAAGAACAACCCAAGGTTGGTGACCATAAGAACAACCAGTGTAGTGATCTAGACCTCACTCTTCATACTGTCAATAGAGGTTTGAAGGAAAACCTTGGATCCAGTTTTCAGTTATAATTAATTATAATTATATTTAAAATCTCCTTTTCAGGAGTCATTTAACTGTAGTCTGTCTGGATTTATCCAAACAGACCAGTCTTCTCTCCCCCCTTTCTTTTCTTTCTTAAATTTCCAATTGTAATTACTTTATAATTGAAATCTAAAAGATAATTATTAAAATTGCAAACCTTCCTTAGCCATCTAGTGAGCCTTGAGTCCTCAACTGAGTACCCAACCCTCACAGACGCAATCCCGAAGGTCGCGCATCGTGTATTTGCGACTACCCCCACCTTCGTCGTAGGTTTGAAGAATCTCATCGATTCTCTCGAAGTGAGCAGTGCTTTCGTTGACCACATTGCTCATGATTTTTTAGAAAGTTATTTAAACAAACAAAACAAAAAGGATTTCACTATTTAACGCCCGCAAAAAAAAACCCCAAAGCCCCCTTTCATATCGGGTAATTCCAAAAACTTTGAGCCAAAACAAAGTTACACAAACTTATTTGGACCTGAAAGCCCCATTCCAAGCGCCTTTATTTGCCCTAACAGCCCCCATCCACAATGAGAGGGCTGTCCACCCCTCAAACCGGGCTATGAATCCACATAGCAGGGCTGCAAAAAGAGCTTCCGCCCCCCAAGCCCAGAGCAAGAGGGGGATTGGGTCATGAAGCACAACGCACAACGAAGAAGTTCCCGTAAGGATACTCTACCGAGGGCCAATGGCCCGTCTGTATCACGGACTCAAACCTTGAGAACCCCAGCCACAACCCCAAAGCCTCCTCCATCTACAATCACAGTTTGTGATTCAACAAACAAGTCACGCGAACCATATAATGGCCCCCACACAACTGCCCACCCAAATAACACCACAACAACCGGCAATACCCCAAGATCACCCTATTCCCACTCCACAAATAACACCACAACAACCGGCGATAAACCAAGATCACCCTATTCCCACACCATGCATACAACAGCCAATACCACCATACTTGTATCCACCACCCGTTTTCTATCCAACTTACAATCCACCACCTCTTAATCCATTCCATCTGATGAATGGAAATCCTCAAAGTGTTTCATCTCACTTGTACCCTCCTCACTTTCAGATTCCTAGTAGTTCACCATCATCTCAGCAGTTTTCATTCAATGCTCCCCAATATCCGTTTCATCCGTTCTATATGAACCATCCGATACCGCACTTGACATCTTTCCCTTTACCACCACATCCCTCATCGATACCCACTACTATGGAACCTCCAGTTTTGTCTATTCCCACCACATCGACTACTCCTATTTCCATTCCCGTAACATCAAACACCAGATCAACCAACATAACCACGACTCCGACTGTGATTTCCATTCCCACGACGTCAACCAACGCGTCTTCTTCAACTGACCTAACCACCACATCTGCTATCATAACTACACAATCGAGTTTAACCAACAAAATTGACACAACTCCTGATCCTATTACGTTGTCTTCTTCAACTCAACCAACTCAAAACACAACTTCTACAACCAATACAAACAATCCAAATCTCGATGGTGTTGTTGAAGACGAAGATGGTGTTGTAGAAGAATTTCTCAAAGAGCGAGATGAAGACTGGCCACCAATTGGTGCGTATCTCATTGTTTGATTTGTAGAGTTTTCCCAATTGATAGCTGATGATGTGGTGGTTATTTACTAGGGGCTGCACCGATACGATTACTGGAGTCACCTAAAGTTGGCAAACGGTTTTTCGAGATGGCCAACGGTCTCATGTACCTGAAGGCTGTTGCACGACATCAAGGATATGCCTTGGCCGTAAAGAGCCATAAAACCAAACATGAGCGAACCCTTCGAATCTACCTCCGATGTTCACTTGGTCACGTCGTTCCATCTGTAGCTAAGGAGCGCTCAACTTCTACAAAGAAGACCAACTGTGGCTTTGAAATCTCACTCAATTACCGAGGAAAATCAAACCAATGGTTTGTGCATCAGGACAGCAAAAGCCCCACCAAACTTGTACATAATCACCCTCCGTTTGAAAAACCTCACGACCTGGCCGTCTATCGTCGATTTACACCCGAGATGGAAGCAGAAATCAACTTACTTTATGCTGCTGGATGTCGTGCTCGTCAGATCCGATCTTTACTCGCTGTCGAACCTGGTTGTGAACCGCTCTTGCGTGACATCCACAACATCCGTGCTCGACATAGGGATCGATGGTTGAATGGTAGAACACCTATTCAGGGGCTCTTTGACTTGATATCGGGTCACAACTGGGCATTCCGAACTCTCACCGCACCCAATGGAGCTCTCCAAAACCTTTTCTTCGCCAGCCCAGATGCCATTCGCTTAGCTCGAAGATTTCCTACTGTTCTTGGCTTAGATTGTACTTACAAGACAAATCGGTTTAATCTTCCACTTCTACATATAGTCGGTACAACCAATACACATAAGTCTTTCACCGTGGCTTTGTGTTTCTTGCATGAAGAAACTGAAATGAATTACGAATGGGCTATGAATCAATTGAAAAGTGTTGTTTTCGATTCGACGGAAGAAGGCGTCCCAATCCGTTTACCACAAACCTTTGTAACCGATGCCGAGCCCGCCCTTTTCAATGCTATCAATACCGTATTTCCTGATTCCGGTCACCTGTTGTGCGTATGGCACATCAACCACAATATCGCCAAAAACTGCAAGAAGAAGTTCAGTGATCATGACTGGAAAGAGTTCTTAAAGATTTGGAACTCCTTTATAGCTTCTTCGACACAAGAAGACTATGATTCGAACCTCAAGAAAGTCACCGATATCGCACAGAAGCACCAAATTTTTGATTACCTTAAACGTACATGGCTCAATAGGACCGAAAAATTCGTTTCCCTCTTCACTTCCAAAAATCACCACTTCGGTAACTCTTCTACTTCACGAGTTGAGGGCAGCCACTTCCGACTCAAACAGTTTCTCGAAGGCCGCAATAATGATTTTGTGACTTGTTTCAATGCTTTCAAGCAAGCCGGCGATCAACAGATCAGCGAAATCAAGGTGTCCACGGGTATTGAGATGACAAAAACCCTTCAAGGCCTTCCACCTTTTTTCAAGAATGTTTCGGGTGTAGTTTCTCACTTTGCAATCACGAAAATGAAGAGCCAATATGATCTATTACCTCAATCACTCAATAGGCCTTGTACAGGAACCTTTCGTGGGGCTTGGGGGCTTCCGTGCTCTCACAATATCGGAAAGGCTAGAGACGAAACTGACTACTTATCGCCAAATCTCTGTCATGACCAGTGGAAACTCGCCATGGACATCGCACCCGAAACTCACAACGCGCTTAAGGTGGCCGCTCAATCCAAATTTGCTTTACTTTCAGAGCTACCTGAACACACTCTCCAAAGATTGTATGAAGACATTTCCCGATTGGAAACTGGAAGATACTCTCTTGTACCCATCTTATTGGCCGAAGTCAAAGTTAATAATCGTGGCCGACCTTCCAACAGCCAGAAACGAAAAGTTGAAATGTCTCAAACCTCTCCATCTACTGAGAAACCGAAACACAAAACCCAAAAGTTGCACGTGGGTCAGCAGGGCCGATGGATTTCAGATTTTGAGGCCAAAGAAACCCAAAAGGGTAAGGAGGCGGCTAAGGAGGCTAAAAAGCTCGCTACCAAGGCGTCTACAAATGTTAAAAGGCCTGCTAATGTGGTGCGGGTGAAGAAATGCAGCCATTGCAAAACTCCCGGTCACCAAATAAACACCTGTCCGAATTGATTGGCTGTGGATGTAAAGACCAATCAGGCCGATATTCAGCTCAATCTTTCAGTCATCAAAGTCAACAATCCGGTGTTGACAAATGAAACTCAAACTGATACTACTTCAGAATCATATTCCGAATCAAATCACTCAGGTTCTTCTGATACCGATTCGGATGCTAGTCAAGTTTCCCAATTGTCCATCAATCACAATCTATCTCTGTGTCCATTCTGTGATGATCCGCTTCCGAAAGAGCCATCTAAACGTCTTCTACATATGAAAGAACAACTGATGGCTATGGCCAATGTCAAGTCGCTTCATGTATGTCTTTGATCTTATATTTTACACCTTTATAATACTACAATTTGATCTGACATGTGTAGACTCTTGTTTTGGTTCCAGTTTGGCCAATACGCTGAATTCTGCCATCTCCATGAGGCTGAGCGTGAGCTTATACCTTCTGGCATAAGCAAGGGTTGGCCGACCGAAATCGATTTTGATGGTTTACATAAGTAAGTGTTTACACAATCAGTAATAAAAGTCTTTCTTACCTGACTCTTTATGACACTTCACCAGTCGAATCAAGAAGTTTCTGGGCATTTTAAGTGAAATCATCAAGGGTGAAGAAGCCTCTTCCTACCTGGAAGAGGCCAAGAAGCAGTGGGCCCTGCACGGCAATCGATCCTTGAGTTTTGCAAAGCAGTTTGATGGATTTCACGTCGAGCAACCGGGGTAGTAAGCAGTTTTCACATCTCATCTAATTGAAACTTTAGAAAGACTAAATGAATTGCTCTTTTGTCCAGTTATGGCTATAAGGGCCTCTAAATAATCACCAGCTCCCTTAATCAGCTCATTAAGACTTCCGAACCCGAACCTTTGCTCAAGGTGCAACTACTGGAGCCTCTCTCAGTTGACTACTTGATCCAACGTGTCCTTATACCCGAACTCAGTTTATGCTTGATTGCCGAAGATATGAAATTGGATCGAAAGGACACCAACGTCAAGGCCACTTTGGAAGCTAGTCGCGAGTTTGGCGTTGTGGTGTTTCCACTGGAAGACAACTCGTTTGGAACATCTGCCAAACCTTCAAACTCAGAAGACCTACCAACATCAGACGTTCACCAATCACAATCAATTGGCTTACATACTCTCCAGCGTACCTTTGAGCAGAGCATCTTAAAGCAGCTACCGCTGTTTACTGTTCCATACATATGTTCAATCTTCAATCCACTGTCTTTTGGGAATTGCGGATATGATGCTATAGCCTCATCCCTGGGTTTACCTATGAAAAAAAGTTATCTCACGGTTCGGAATCAGTTATTGAAAGAACTCTCGAGTAATCAAGATATTCACAGACAGCTGATTTCGACCCCTTCAATCAAAACTCGCCGGACCAAAACTTTTGCTGATGAAGTAGTGGATGACCTACTTGTCCGGCTGGATAATCAAGAAGCTGAATGCACCCAAGAGTACTGGTTACGAATGCCACTCATGGGTTACGTAATTGCAAGCACTTATGAGCGCCCAGTGATACTTTTGAACCCTAAAACCATCAACTGCTACACCTTCTTTCCTTATCGCACGCCTCCTAACGATAACGATCCACTACCTATTGTGATTGCCTTTGTAAATGGCGAACACTTTGTTAGTCTGGGCATCACGGCTGTTAAATCGGTTCCTTTCCCGGAAGTGTATGGCTACCCCAAGAATTCAGCTATGCTCGAAACCACCGAGATACCTCAGTGGATTAGCAAACACCAACCACAGCTGAATAAGTGGGTCGAATCTCTGACAATATGATGATTTCCTTCCCCCGCTTTGAATGAAATCGATACCTTTGTTGTTCCCTCTTGTTTTCCCTGTTTCTCTTTCTATATGTTCTCTGCTCGCTACATACATGAAGTAATACATTGTTTTCCCTCTTGTTTTCCCTCTTTTTCTGCTCTCTCTGCTTACTCATACATGGAGTAATACATAACATAACTAGCTGTTGGAAATCGGTCACTCTCACTTATCTTAGTCTAGTGTTCTCTGATTTCTCTTTGTTCTGGCTGTCAGTTTGAAATTACATACATGAAAACATACAAAGTGAGATATTTACACACGCACACGCACAACGCAAAATCACAAAAAGTTTGAACGAAGTCGAACTCGAACTCGGAAAGTTCAAACAGAGGTTTCAAAAAGTTTGAAAAAGTTTGAAAAAGTTTGAAAAAGTTTTGCAAAGGGGCTGTGGAAAACGTACAGCCCCCTGTCATTTTCAAAAAGGGGCTTCGGGTTTTTTTTTTGCGGGCGTTAAATAGTGAAATCCAACAAAAAAATCTTAAACACTAAGATATTTTAAACTAAAATACGAGAGGAATAAGTATAGTTTTTTGTTGATAATAGAATGGATGAAACTTTTAATGATAAAAGAGAACTAAGTAAAGAACAACTTTGCAAATCGCAGAAACAAGATATGAAGAATAAGCTTTTCTTGAAAACCGTTACAAAGAGCTCTTTACCATATGTCATAAGATCTAGAGAAGATGAAATCAACTCGCACAGCATCTTTCGGATTTCACAGATCCCACTAAGCCAGAGCACCTATTCCCCTTAGTTAAAACCCGTTCCAACTTACAAATCCAGTCAATGCAAGGGCACCAAAAGTCATTTGACATTGTTGGCTAGTGATTCAGATACATATGAATGTATGCTGTAGCCTTAGGTCAAGATCTCACAGCAGATCGCACTTGAGCTTCAAAGTTAAGAGATTATGCTTTGATAAATGAGAGCAGCTGAAAGCCAAACTGCATTCCATGTGCTCAATGTAGAGCTTGGGAAGAAGATTGTCGGAAAAGTGAATCATGCGTCCAAACGTGGCAACAATTTATGAGGTTAATATTCGTTATCTGGATTTCTAAGGAAAAAGGATGAATAAGTTGTCCAGAAAACAAGTTGAAGTTGGTACCATTGATCATCAGAATGGAACGGGGTCTTTGAGAATTCACATTAGCAAGAGCAATAGGGGGACTGTATGTCAATGGAGAGATATTTACTTGATGGTGTTTCCAGGGTTCCGTGACCATGACTGTCAGCCTGAAGAATTACTTGTTCACTCTAAAGCTATCAGTTCAGCACAGTTATCGCGCAAAAAAAAGGGAATTTGCGATAACTCTTTGCATAACTCTTTGCAGCAAGTACATCTTGGGTAGACCCAATAATCTTTCTTGAGAATATAACAAATCACAACACTAGAAAAATTGATGGTTATTGTGTAAAACTTGATAGATCTCAACATAAGATAAAATTTCTAACAAAGTAATAAAATTCATGATATCCAAGCCTATCACATTTTTTGACAAAGAAAATCGGTTTCAGTCAAATAGGTTTTTGTGTCAGATCAAGATTCGGATTTTGTAGGAATTCCATATTTCATCCACATCTATCTTAGCTGGCTCTTTTTCCTGAACACGTGTATAATGGATTGAGCCAGAAAGATTCAAAATTGAGAGCTTAGGCCATGTATATCTAGACAAATGATGCTTGAGTGTGTCCCATTCATCGGCACCCATGGTGGAAGAACATCTTAGAACATTTATACATTTACATCTTTCAAAGCTCGTGAGAAAATCTGTGGTTCCATAATATTGATCTATATCGAGCTTTGTGAGACTCGGGAGATCAAAGCAGACATTCACATGTGGTTCGTCAGGTAAATCGCGCAATCTTAGCTGAAGTCTAGTGAGCAGAGGGGCGGAGTTGCGGAGTAGTCTCTCCAATGAGGCCGGTGACAATCCGCTACAAGAATCAAAGTTGAGAGTCTCAAATCGCTGAAGCCAAGAATTGAAGGTCCACGTTCCATCGTCGCACGTGACTCTGTTAAGACGTAATGTGCGAAGTTTTGTATGCTGGCCCAGATTCCATCCCAAAGATTCTTCTATGGTGGATTTCTGCCTGAACTTGTAGTGATTGAGTTCCAAAGATACAAGAGAAGGTAAGTTGGCGACGAGATCGATTATAAATTCACCTGGTATAGCTTTTGTCCAGTGGTTGTCCAATTTTAAACGTTGTAGTTGAGGGATTAACGTAAATGGCCCTTTCAAGGCCAGTGCGATGCAAGCATCCCATCTTCTACCCGGTGAAAGACGGCGCAAATTTATTGATACTGACTCCAGGGAAGGGCAGGCTTTGAAGATGTCTTGGACGTTCACCAGTCCAATTCCGCGAAAAAGTCCGCACCTTAATGATGTGACTAAGCCTTCTGATTCAATCATTCCGAGAGAGACTGTATTTTCAAGATGACTTCTGATGGGTTCGGAAGGATAAGAGCCAGTGCCTTTCAGACAGTCGTCTTGCAATTCAAATTCGAAGTGTTTAACTAGATGACCGTGCTGCAAGAGTAAATCCTCTGTCCAAAGTGCCATAGGAGCAGGTATAGCGCTTGGAAATTTGATTTTCTGATAAATTCAGCGGATTCAATTGAATAAGCATCTCTCGAATTTCAACGGATGAAGATCAGACTGCAGTTCATGTAAAAACATCCTCTTACTTGCCACATATAAGGAAGACAAATCCTGCGAAACTTTCGATTGACCACGGCCAGCGTTTGGAATGAATTAAGAATTGGTAGACCAGATTGATCGAGGTATACTCTATCTGCCGGACCTGACAGCTGACCCTGTGTTATACGCTTAATCTTTTGTTCATGAATATAGAAGTACTCGTAAAAAGAGTCGTAGTAAACCATCTCTGCAATGATGTCCAAAATTTCTTCTGGGAAATCGGCGCGACCCATGATACATTGTGACGAAGGATTTAATTGAAATCGACCTTCCAAGACTTCAAAGGCATCTCTAGCAGATCCATCGATGTCGAGGTCCATCTGAAGTTTTTCATCGATCGACCAGAATATCAGATTGAACACTGCTTCGTCTAGTCCGGGATAACGCTTGTTCGATTCATGTAGGAAGTACGTGGTCGAGCCAGTCAGATTGCGTATCATAATCTTTAGCTGTCTTTCCCATACACGGAAGTTATCGCAAGTTTTCCTCAACTGGGTGATTTCTTTTGCAATACTAGGAATTCTACATAAGAACTCGGGGCTATGGGCCTGACTTGCGATCGCATATTGATGAAGCTGGGATAATGCTCGAGCGGCCATAGCGCTTGACATCACTATGTATTCAATCTTCAATGAACGAAAGACGTAGTTGAGTGCGAGAAGGTGATCGATTGGATGGGATTTATTCAAGAGACGAGACAGAACGAAATCATCTTATCACGGGAACTGCGAAGGTGGCCTTTTGGGGGCGGGCTTTACAAAGCTTTTTTTAGAGCTTTTTAACCCGGCTACCCGGCCCTGCTGTTCAATTGATTTCAAGAGTCACGTCCTTTTGAGGTTCAGAATTGCTCCAAAGTGCTGGTAATTCGTTCATCATCACCATATTTTACCACCCTTCCTGAGAGCTGCCATTCCAGCCAGCCTCATTCTACTATGCAGGTGCATTTCCTGAACAGAAAACGCCAACAAAAGCTTAATTTTTCTCCACAAATAGAGCTACCATCAATCCAGTGCAATGTATATTTATTGGATCACGCATGAGCCTGAGGTCTCCAATATAGCTTATAGCTTCACATATTTTGATAAATCATTGATCTAATTTTTGACAAAAGAGAACTCAAGGATGTCAGGCGATTGAAGGTGGTCTCGAGGAAAAAAGAAAAAAGACCGATCATCTTCAAACACATGGTTTGATTAATCTGAGGATTTACTTGCTGTAGTCCTTACTCTAAGGCATCGTATTTGGTGAGCAGAGATTGCTCGACTCTCATGCGCAAAAGAGAAAATTCATTATAATAGATGGAGGTCATATAGGTGAAAGCAATCATCTTCCTTGAAGATATAACATATCTGGCCATTAAAACAACAAAGTACATATAATCATTAAATCATCAAACAATAGGAGTATCTCAAACAACAGATCTATTTAAGTCAATAACAATCAGGGTCATGGCATGCCAGCCCATCAAGTTTTCACTTAGTGTTTCAATCCTTGTCAAACAACACTTTGATGACAAGCGGTTTCACTCTCTCTTCCAGCTCCTCCTCATCTAGCCGTTGTCCATTGTTATCATAAGCGGCTGAGTAACGAACGTCCAAAACCGACAGATTAGGCCAAGTGCGTCGAGAATCGAGATAAGACCGACACTACATTTTACAACCACGCGTCAAAACTACAGTTTTCATAACCACATTCTTCATCGCAGCATTTCCATTTGTTCTTCCTCTGCAGCGTATCAAGCTGGTGGATGTATCAATTTTCAATCGACGAGGAGGGAAGAAAGACTTAAAAGTTCAAAAGATGTTCTGTTTAAGATATTTCTTACCTATCTTACTCTTCTTTCCTTTCCCAACTGCTCCCTCATTTCTCCTGCTATTCTTCTTAGTCTCAATGGCAACTCAACATAGACCTTGGTTCGTCATCCTGCAACATGAATCTATCACTAAGTTGATTATTAACTGAAATTTCTTTTTGATCGAATCTAGTGCTTATTGCTCACTCTTGCTTTCGGCGATCTTGGTCTCTACTTGTTCTTGGAACATTGCTTCACTCGATGTTTCTCCAGTCTATCCTAGACGGTTCAACACACCTTTCAAGCCTACGAGTCAATATTATTCACAGGACCGGAAAACTATGCTTTATAAATCGAATGACACGCCAAGTATGGCCAGTGAATCTAATCCGATCGAAGTGGATGCTTCTTTCAGTGGACAAACCCCACCAGCACCACCTGTCGAAGCATACGAACTGAAATCTGTTCATAGATGCTGGTTTCACTCGAATATCGCCAAACCCTTCGATCCGATCTGGTCAGCTGATGAATACCATTCAATTCGTGACGATCGATCCTCACACGCTCCTCAAAGTTCTTCAAAACCTCAACTGATGAAAGAAGGGAATCTAGAAGACCCAAACACTGTCACTCAAGATAAGAACTCTAAGCCTGATGAAAAAGTAAAACAACCCCGAAGACAATTGAACACACTTCTCTCGCCTCTTTGGAGCCCAATCCGACGTCTTTCATCTATCAAAACTAATGAATATTGTGGCGAAGAAAATGGAAAGGATAACCACGGAACAGAAATCAAAGATGACGGTTTGAATGTTTCATCAAATGGATCTGGATCAACTTCAAGCGATCAAACTGGGACTCAAACCTACTACCGAAGCTCATTCTCACGTACACCACTCCTATACACATATTTTATTCGTCATATTATAAACTTTATCGGATCTTATCTACCATCTTTACCAGTAATCTATCGTTTGATGTCAATCTTGAATCAAAACTTACCAATGTTATCAAAACTTTCAACTTTAACCGAATTTTTTAATCCATTGGTTTCGGTCTTCAAGATGATTTATGAAAGAAGTTTTAATGTATTCAGACATGTTGTGGATTTCTCTTCAAATCCGATTTATGTGGGATGGAAAGATTTGTTTTCTATTAGGATTGTCCTGGGGTCACCTCCACCTGTGATGATGTCAAAACCGTGAAGGATAAATCAATCAAGAAAGTCAAAGAGGCATGGCGTGAAGTCCTATCAAGATCGAGAGCATTTTAGTACATAGCATGATGTGTGTGTTTTGTCTTCTTAAACGCATTGATAGATAATGAGGTATCATCTCATTTGTTTCTTCTGCCTTACTTTTCCACTTAAGCTTTTGAGGAAATTAAGCGCTTTGTAATATGTATGATGATCCTTCTCACTTGTATTTTTTGTGGGTCGTTGGAAGGGATTGATGATTAAATTGAGCATATAAGACCACGTACACCTGTGCAGTTCTGTGGTCAATTCATGTTAGAATTTCATCATGAACAGGTCGACAAACTAATCAACATGAATAACTCAAAATTATTTGCTCTGAGCTATCCTCATTCAAGATCAAACTTTCTTCTTCCATAGGTCATTTTTTTTTGATATGAATAAGATGGGCATAGCGTGATATTTATCACAATTTGGTCAAGTTAGCTATGCACAGGCAGACAGCTGTCTCGATTTTTTCTTTAGGATCATGGTCACGAACAATGGGTAATTTACGCCATTTTTCTCCTTCATGTGATGAGACAAAGTACTAGATGGTGGTGAGTACAAATTCGATTGTAAATGGGAATCAGGATTTTTTGCTGCTTTGATGAACAATCTACATACTATAAAAAACAATTGAGTACTTTATCTTCTGAAGCTCTTGACTAGAGGACAAATTACTTGAAGAGGAAACTGAGAGACTATAACCAATCTTGCCCTCTCTCAAGTTCCTCCACGTATATTCTTGCTGCTTGAAGAAGTATCTCACATATCACCTGTTAACAGTTCAGTGTCAAGGTCTCATAAATACTGACCACGCCTACTATGCACAACAATTCACTGTTTCCTGATCCAACGAGGTCATGGAATTTGCCCTTTCACAGATATGAACCACTCAAGTCTCTTTAAGGAGATCAACAATGTGAAGATGCGTTGAAGATCATAATTTAACTTAAATAAATCTATTAATTTCCAAGTTGTGGGCCTTGTATTCATGCCAACTGGGGGTGTGAACTTTGTTTCAATCTCTGAAGATTGAGAAAGATGGATAATGGATAATAGATAATGTATGGTTGTGGGCTCCTTTGTGAGATCCAAAAATCAAGCATCTCATTCCATCTTTTAATGTTATCTCAAAGACATATGTACCAGAGGGCCTTGACCTAGAAAGTGAAGGATTCAGGGAACAGCTATAGAAGATGGCATCAAAATGAAAGATATATATAATATTATATCATAGAGTATTCAAGTGAATCATGTGGGGGTTTGATGATGTTATCAGGCGCATCGGATATTGTGAAACACTGAGTCTGAGCAAAGAGGGTCTTCTCATGAATGGAAAGATTATGAATCAGAAAAAGTTAAGTGTGAACATTGCCTGAATTTTGGACATCATTAAACTAGAATTGGATGCATCTCAAAGACTCTTTGTGGATGGTGTCACTATGGTGGAGAAAATCATTGGACTGCTAGTTGCACTGCACATGGGACACCCCCTTATCTAGCATCAGGCATAAGACTTGATGACAATGAGGCAGAAATTTCACCATCATTCTGATAATACTCAATGCCCCACAAATCTTCAAAGGGTTTCAGGATGGAGCAACAAGAATAACAAAGAATAGTAGGTTAGGAATATAAAAAGATTTGTACATTTGAAGCCCTAAAAAACTAGTAAGGGTTACTCATCTGGCTGCTCAACTTCTAAGTTATATCCTCTTTGAAGATCAAGATTAGGAATTATACAGCACTTTATTTCTTTTTATGTCTTGTGAATCTTTTTTTGTTGGAATACACATATGTAGAAGATTTACAAGAATCTGAAATATCAAAAAGGAACATGGTATTCTCCGTCATGTCTTGGTTTAAAAACCCACGCATGATGAGCTTTGTCTGCACAGAGAAATTGACAGCCTTGAGGATATTTGAGAGACATAGACACTAAAAGTTGATGGGGGATGCTGCCCCAAGTAGCAATATATACTAAGAACTCGTGTTAAGAGACTTAAGATATTCAAGGAAATAGCATCAATAGTTTTTCAATTCCAAGTCTCTATGCTCTTAGCTTGCATTGAACAGTTGATTTATACACTCCATACTTGATCCAAAAAGATCAAAAATTGACTTACACTATCAAGATTAAACACCCTCCCAATTGTGAAAATCTTACATTTTTTTTGGAATAATTAATTATTGTCATATAAATGCCCATTAATTATTGCAAAAAAATATGTTATTCAATTTGGGAGAGTGTTTAATCCTGGCAGTGTTACACAATGAGTGATTCTCCTTTAATCAAATTGGCAATTCAGTTGAAGTAGATCAAATTCTTATGGTTTGATTGATTTTGTTGTTTTTTTAAGTGGGTTGAGCTCTTTGATGAGTTGTTCTCAATCTCAAGAAGAATGAACAAGACTAGTAAGATGAGGTGACTGCTGTGTACTCTCCATAGATATTAAATGCATGACCCCTTACATGCATATGATTTTCTGGAGTTTTTTTTTGTTGCCTAAATGGGATTCTTTGGCCAAAATGAAATTTGTCAATCCATATTTCTAGGTCCATGCATAGAAAATCTATTTTCTAAGCTGTATGCAATTGAAGACAGTCAACTGTAGATGTCAGATAAGATCAGGAAGAGTAAATAGGAAGTCGTGATGATTGTGATTCTGAACATACTATTTACAAACTTATGATTTTGTTTTGTGAATTGTTGGATGTGATGGAATTTGATCTAGATCTGCATCATGAAGGACTTGATCAAGAATTACCCAGGACAAAGAAGTCATTCAAGATCAAGTGTTCTTCTTTCAAGAGTTGATTACATATAGGGATTACTGGATATGTATGTACATATATGGATTGGATCTTCATATGAAAGGGTGATAGAGATAGATATGCTGAGTTTTTCTTGAGGTTGAACTTCAAATGAAGGATTAATTTTACACTTAATTTTCAAGCGTTCCGATGTGATAAGCCAAGAAACTTAAAGTGCTTTGTGAAACTAAAGTGTGAATTGTGAAGGATGGCTTTGTTTCAGAAGTAATTTGATTGAATTGTCGCATACATTTTGTAATCTTTCACATGAACAAATCAAAGAGCTTTTGATGTGAATTTTTGATTTGATTCACACACACCACCACGGCTATCACATCTGTTTGGATGGGTTCGATGAATGGTCTATGAGTGGTCTTAGTTCAATTGACTATCCTTTCACTGAGATTTCCAAAATTTCCCTTTTAGCATTTCTATTTCTATCATCTCATGCTTCGAGGGTTAATTGGTTAGTCAAAGTCATCCTTCATCACTTTATCATAAAAAGAAATACTCTGACTCCTTCAATCTCAAACAGTTCACATATCTCTAAAAACTTCATTGACTTCAATCATTCTCGATTGCAGTCAGCTGCTTTAATAAAAGAAACTCAACAACCAAACCAGCTTCAAAAGTTAATCAAAAGTAAAAAAAATATACCACCAAAATGATTAAATCAACTTCATTCGATCAGTCTTCTTCCTTACCTTCAACTCAACTTCCTTCATTTAAGACTCCATCTAAATCAAAGTCAAAATCAAAATCAACCTTATCATCAATGCATCATCCTCATGATACACCTCTTCAACATCATTCATTTGATTATCAACCACCTCTTCATTCTAGCTCTCCTCTCTCATCCAACCGTTTCCTTCAACCCAATCATTTCCCATCAAAACCGTCACCATTCGGAAATCAATCAATCAAACCAAAGCCTCTCATAAAACGATCAATGAAACCTTCATCTCATGCTGGTTCTGAATCAATTTCCAATGTTCGACTTCGAAAACGTGGCTTTAATACTCCTAACCCATCATCTCAAATCTTTCCTTCATCACCTACTTCATTCTCTCTTCTACCTTCAAGTCCATCTCGTTCTACCAACACTTGCAATTTACTCGATGAATTCATGTCTTCTCCTGCCCCTCGCTCCAAGGCCATCACTTTTACTTCTCAATGTAAATCCCCTGTACCTTCGTCTGAGTCAGAAAAGGTTTCGCTTTCACAAAGATTGGCTTCTCAAGGGTTTGTTTTCTCACTTTTTATCCAAATAAAGACATATTTCATTACTTACATATCTGTGGACTTCATTAGTGTTCAAGCTAGTTGGGATACCGTCAACAGAGCGATACAATATCTCCTCGAACCACTCCAACATCAAACAAATCCTCTTCTTGACTTCACTCACCTCGTGACTCTCATCAAGCTCATTGACTCCGTACCATCAGCATCACCAAAACGGCCTACAGAGGTAGAAAAACCATTCCACCAAGTCATCAATGGAGTTCCTTTCACTTTCGCTGCCTCTCTCATTCCTGCCTCTTCACCAACCCCGATGAGCGAACGTCCACGCACAACCAACAAACCTAGCCAACAGCGTAATCCTAAACAAAAGCGTTTGAAAATTGAATCAGATTTGGATGGATCAGTCAAAGTGGTGACTGTTGGCGAAAATGACGAGGAGGAGGAGGAAGGCCGCTTCCATAAATCAACTCGACCCAAATTCTCATCACCACCCGTTTCTCACTGTAAACCGGTGAATCGAAACGGGCTAGTGTCGGCCGAAGTAGCGCGATACGGCCGAATCGCTATCACTGCTGAAGTTATGGTGAATCAATTAGGTTTAAAGGCAGCCAAAGAAGCTATTTCCAGAGCAAGTGACGGTCATCCTACTGATGGAAATCTCAAGTCTTCTCCAAACCCACCGGATGCATCTGCCCTCGATTGGTTCATTGTAGGCAAACAGAAGATTTTCAAGGCGGACCAAGGTCCGACACTTGTGGTACCATCCACACCATCAGGTCCTTCATTTTCAATGACAGACGATCAAAGCACCTTTTGGAAATCACTCTCTCAATCTTCTATCAACTTGCATCGATCCCAAAACCCGTTCCTAAGTCCTTCACCTGCAATCTTTTCAAGTGACAGTAATATACCTTTAAATCCTCAACCTAATCATTCACTTCGTCAATCTTTCAACCCGTTCCCAAACCATACCCGACTTTCAAATGCACTTTCAACTCAAACTCAATCATACATCACTTCATCATATCAATTACCAGAAGAAGATATATGTTTCAAACCTGGATCGTTTCATCAAACCGAAACCTTTGTAGCACCTTTGATTGTTAAAGAAACAGATGAGAATTCGACACCTAAAGATTCACAACCATATCAAATTCATAGATCTAGATTTGATTACTCTCCTTGTTCTCCTCTAAGACATCATCAACTTCGAAACCCCAACCAAAATCCGAGTCAAAAGATTTGTTTGTTTGAAGATATAGATGAACCGATTGATTTTTTTACCAATTCTTCACCTGTGGCTAGACTTGGAGAAATCGATCCGAATCGATTAAACCAACTAAGAGGATCTAGTCCTTCACCCTTCGTATGATGACAACCGAAGTCGCGCATACATACGATTCACCAAAAGAGTCATCGGCTCATTTTGTTTGATTTTATTTTATGATGGTTCATTGATTAAGTATCAGTCTTTGGATTTAGTTTGGGTGTTTTTCTCATCAGTTGGATAATTTAAGTAACTTTTATATTTCTAATTTCAAGAGATGTATTTTGTATTATTTAATAAACTTCTTGTTAATCACAAGAAAAGAAAAATTCAAATATCAAATATAGTATGATTTTTTTCTTCTATATATGATGGAATACTTGAGTTGATTTAGTAGTTTTCTTTTAATTCTTTTCCTTTTTATGATATATTTCTTTATATATGAATAAGTTTCTGTGACTGTAATTTGTAGCAAAGTGAAACCAAGAAAGAAAATAGCGAAAAGAAAATCTGATGTTTATGTATGTGTGTGTGTGTGTTGAATTTGTTTTTTTATGTTATGAGGTTTGGTTCAAAAGAAGTGATTTTTAAAAGTATATTCTAGATACCAAAAAAGACTAAAATCATGTTTATTTCTCTACCTTTTTTTTTCTTTTTTTACAAGAATTATATACCTTTTGGTTTTGTTTTGGTTGATGTATACCTTTTAATTGTTGGTTAGAAATGGGTTTAATTGGTCTTGTTTTTGAGGTTTTTTTTTGGCGCTTTTTCATTAGGAAAAAAATAGGAAAGAAAAGAAAAGAATAGGGATTCAGGTTGGTTTATAGTTTGAAGCCTTTAAGGAGATCTAAAAATGCAAGAAAGTTCACATTCCATCTTGAAACTAAAATTTGATGAGGCTTTCAAGGTGTTTCTGCAGACTGAGTTAAAATTGATCTTGAATCTGTTCTCCTACCTTTGTACATGGTCAGTCTGAGAGTTCCACCATCTACAGTTCTTATAATCTCATTACCACATTGAATCCATTTGAAGTAAGCCAATATACGGACAAACGTTTCAAACTTCATTTCTAATAAAAAAAATGCAACTGATACCATAATGCCCATGGTTCAATTCAAGTGGCCACAAACTTGATGAAAAAAGAAGATACGTAGGGAAATCCTTCGCGTCTTGAGCAATCAAAGAAGCACAAAAAAAATGGGCCTCATCGGGAATTGAACCCGAGACCTCTCCCAGTCTTAAGGCGAACCCAAAGGGAGAATCATACGACTAGACCATAAGGCCATGATGACGTCATTTGGGTATGCCAATTCGACCGGCGGCCGTGTGTATATCATCGCTTGGAAGATGCTGAATGACTCGACATGAGTCAAAGTGTCAACCTTGATTGGAAAAGGGATACCTGGGAGTGCGAGATTTTGATGTAGGCTGTTCACGGAGGCTATTCCCCAAAGGAAATGACTTTGATAGAGGATGAAGGAGATGAAAGACCCCACAGGACTCAGAGCAACAGAAAAAAAAGAGAGTTGGATTTGTGATATTGGAAAGACTTGGACTGTAGAGAGAAATGATGAGTTGGCCCTGTGATAAGAAAGGTTTGATAGAGATATACGAATGACTTGAATGTGTCATAGAGGAAGGGATGGTTACGAGAAATGTATTTGATTGGTAGGTGAGCACAATTGTACGAGTGCGCACAAACTGGCCGTCCTGCTCTCTTTATATATTCACGATTGGTGAAACTAAAACTTCAAGTGAAGTGACAGACTGACCACTGCGTAACTCTGAATCAAACCAAGGGTTTTCCCAATCTGGATTCGATGTTTGGAACCCTTTAAATGATCAGGTTCTGTTTTGAACTTCCTAGGCTTTTTTTGCTGCATCGAAACACACAACTTGTGTAGGTTAGTCCGCTGATTTTTCTTACTACAAGACGTGTTTCTTTGCAGCCTTGCCACACAGGGGAAGGTCGCACTTGTGTCCCGATTGGAACTCTATCAAAGGAAACCAGATGACGATGAACCGGTTTAGGCCAGCGGTCAAGCAGGTCTACATGGATGATGGGGATTACAAATTTATGATTGAGGACTCGTGGCTTCATCTTCATGTTGTGGGAACTGATCCCGCAAGGCAGGTTTGAGCGCATCTACTAGTCGTAGCGGTCATCAGTTGAGTGGTGTCTATCTAATGAGCCTTCTCGTCCAAAACAAACATCAAACAGTGAACGCTGTTTGGAACCAGTGTATATACACTTGAGATATATGTATGCCGCTCAGCGTTGGTAAAGTAATCTGAAGTGTCATGCCGGACTTTGGGTTGACTTGCTCGTTGATCCTTGTTGCTCAGAAATGGATTTTGTAAAACGATATACTCAAATTAAAAGACACATTTTCTATTCAAGAAGATTGAAAGAGGAGATTGAGGATCCTTCATATTGCACCCGTTGGTATATACAAATCAAACAGTCACCTATTCATCTTCGATCACCATCAACCAAAATCGTATTAATCATCATCCGGTAATTCCCTCCTCATATATCCATCGATCGCTCCACTAAAAGCAGCAAAACCGACTGCTCCAAACAACATTGCCTTCATCCCTGATTGATATGCCAAAACACCTCCGGCTAGTCCACCTCCGACCAAAGAATTCCATAGATCATTTTTAGCCCTATACTATTAACGATGAAAAAGAGAAAACCTCATAAGAACCTCAAGACACAAAACGAACGATGAATGATTAAAAATCAGTTTTGAAAACTCACACTTTCAACACAACATTCTAATCCAGCATACAAAGCACCAACTTTACCAAATCCTTTTCCAGTGCTCCACATTCCTTTACCCATCTCTTTAAACATTAAACCAGCCTTAGGTCCGAATTTCATTGAATCGAAATTCGGATTTCTTCGTAATGGATCTTCATATGCAAATGAAGATGACATTAAACTGAACATTCCACCTAATCCGAATCCCATCACACCAGATAAAATCGTTTTCGCTACACATGATTCTTGACCTGCTTGCCCTCTTCTTGTCCATCTTAAGAATTGATAAATCTCTTGTCTTTGTGAATCAGTAGTACCTGGCTCCTGACCGGGTATGATGTAAGGAGCTGCGATGAAATTTAGATTGATAGATCAGTGTCTATGTTAATCTCACAGAACATCATGAATTGATTAGTTTCACCTACGCAAGAATCCGGTTGCCATCAAGTACGTCCTATTCGTCTCTTCAGTGATCGGTTGGCTATATGCATGCTACGCAAAAAAAAGTCTCGGATTGCCGGTCATGAGGTGTGGTGAAATTTGGCGGGTGCAAGTTATACAGTCTCGGGGCGGTCCGTGATGCTGGGCCGCAGTATGCTCGATCTGATCGGATACTTCACATCGGGTTTCTCGCAGAAATTTGGATTGGATTGAGTGACGAGTCTGTTCAACTTTGACCCTCACCAAGATGTTCAACTTTGGCTTTGGTACTTCCAATTCACCATCACCGTCGCCGTCACCATCTTCCTCCACCTCACCGGCATCTCCAGAGTCATCATTTGAAAACAAGTTAAAAGCCGAAATCGAATATCAAGAAGTTTCATCATCAATCTCAGGCAACGAATCAATCTCATGTCTAACAGCCTTTGATAACCTTTTATTATGTTATTCACTCTCCAATCAACTCAAATCAATATATCGTTATGGTGGATTAAATCATTCATGTCCTTCAAAGCTAGATGACTTTAAATTTTGTCTTAGCTTGAAAGCTCTTGATAAAGACCAACGTGCTGGTTTGTGGCATCAAAGGAAAGCTGAAAAGATCTTAGAAAAACCCAATAGTGAAGATGTATGGGATCGGAGGTTGGTTTCTGAAAATCTATGTGGCATGTTCATAGATCGATGAGCACGTTGTAAAGGATTATTAGAAAATTGACGTCTTGATTGTTTGCTTTACAGGCCGGTCACGCCTAGTGAACCTATCTGGTCAAGCAATGCGATGAACTGAAGTATTAGAATAGACACCGACGCCTTCGTTCTTGAGAATATAAATCCCGGAGTAGAATTACAATATGAGCATAGACTCCAAAAGTACAGGTCCTGATTTACAAGTTGTCGAAATGGCGGATTTACTCGACTCAAGGTGAAATCAAATCCCATAGTTGATTACCCAAGACAAATCCATCTCGATTGTTTTCAGCTTTCCGGACTACTCGTGAAGATTCAGGATGTAAATCGCACCCTTTCGTGTTTGAATATCATACAGCCAAAAATAATTAGCTAGGAACATGAATGGAAGCTGAAGCGGTTCAAGAGTGATACTTACGCAGAAATAATTTGTCAGAGGGTTTTTCAGATGTGGTCCGGCGCGGTACTTGTACAAACCCGAGTTCATGATTAAGTTTGGTTTTCAATCTGGGGGTAGCGTAATAATAAATGTTAAGAATACTAGCTCTGCATATCTTGAAACGTAAAACTTACAATGAAGTACCAAAGACAAAGTCACCGGACCGACTAGGCTCATAGTGTTCAAGTTGTTCGCACTCAGCTTGCAAACGAGCGATTTGAGCCTTGGTGACCCCTACATTACTATCAAGCTCCTAAACTAGCACTCTGGTTAGCTCTTTGATCCATGGTAGAAATTATGAAAGACAAGTTACATACTTTTAACTTTCTCGCCTCTTCATACGAATCCTGTTCGAGTGCGTAAATCTCGGTTTGAGTTTCTCTCACCACTGAGTTAGCTTTCATCTTTTCCAAAGCCTCTTGTTTAGCTTCAGCTTGACGCTCGAATCCTTCCTTTGCGCAAATAAGTGGAGATTCGAAATCGGTCGATAGTCCAAGACTCTTTAAATGATGTTTCATTCAAGACGAAACTCACGATTCATCTCATTCCTCCCATTTTCTAATTTTTCTCGACATCTTTCTAACCATTTAAAGGTTTGATTGAGTGCTTGATAAACTAGTTCAGGATCTTCTTCTATACCTTCCTTGATGACTTCTGTTGTATCTTGAACTAATGTAGTTGTTTCATCCCACATTTGAGCTGGGGAAGGGATTGGTTCTGATTCATCTTCTGGAGAACGATTGGGTGGTATTAAGCTTGGTCGTGGTTGAGTCATTCTAGTCCCAATGCGCGATGTTTTCTTTGAGTTGAGGATCGATGTGAAAACGAAGTACAATGAGACGTGAAGAGGTCTCTGTGGAATCTTGAACGCGTTGATCACGTTTCGGCCGCTCGACGTCGGTCATGTTTATCCAGGTTTGCTGAGGTCTTGTGACAGTCAAGTGATATGTGTTCATTTGGGGCTCGTGTACGGCAGCGTGACATCCAAGGTGACACTCACAATCAAACTGCTGCGCAGACCGGCGCAACAGCTAAGAAACACGGTATTACTTTTTCTAAAATGAATGGCACCCCTGGCCCGAGAAAAAAAAAGTTTCCAGTTGCCGCAGTTGCCGCAGTCACCGCAGCTGCTGTGATGAATTTTTTTTTGCTTGAGAATGATCCATCACTCCTGATTTGAATTTCCTTCTCTAGCTCTTGTTCTTTGTACAATCAAAATCAACCATGAGCGAAAACCAACATCTGGATCCAATCTTTCTTGGTATCAGCCAAACCAACAAGAACAAAAGATTGTCTTCTAGATCTGAATCATCTGGACCAGAAGTCTTAGCAGATTTGACTAATGGGGTATGTCTCACTTTCTGTATCTATTCTTTTTTCTTATATCTAGACTGACTCGCCTCAAAATTTCAAAGGTCAATTGTGCTTCAAAGACCAAGGGCAACTCTGAAAATCGTGCAGCAGAAGATGAAGATGGCCCCTTCAAGTTCAACTTTAACTGCGATTTCTACGTGCCCAACAAGCAAAACAAGTCTGGGTTTCACCAAATCACCTGCTCCAACTGTACGATTGAATGGGATTCGAACAATTTCAATTTAGATGAACTCAAGTTAAAATGCGCTGAACTTGCCAAAAGTGACAACACAGGGATGCACATCAAGTCTGTACTCAACAAGGTAATTTTCGATGAGGAGAGTGGGGGGGTTTGGACTCTATACATTGCTTCAAACCACAGCTTTCCAAAGACAAACAGGAACCGCAAAGTGTTAGATCACAGCAATTTTCAATCGTGGGTTGAAGAGGCACATGCAAGTTATCCTAAAAATAAGGCTGGGATTTCATTTGTAGCTCCGCATCCGAGCAAGCTCAAGGCACGAGCCGAGGCGGTGAGTACAGTGTCCAATTTATCCCTGGATTTGATGCAGCTGACATCCTTACCTTGCAGGCTGCCCAAACTGATGCTGTGATAGCGCATGCCGAACGACAGGAAAAGCGTCAGGCATTGAGGCCATCAGATAACTTTGAATCTGATCCTGAGGTGAGTCTGTAACCATCTTCATTCTCCAACGTTCTCTCTTTGGATGCTTACATCATCTCCACATCCAGAACGGTGATTCAGACAGCTCAATGAACTCTCAAAATGATGCTGTAACGGCTTTTGCAAACAAACTCTTTGAAAAACATGAAATGAACAAGAAGTACAATAAGACATACCCTCCGATCATTGACCCAACGGATTCAACTCGGTATTTCGCCTTGACATCGAAAAAGGCTAAAGAGTGGGCCAAACACCGTGTAAGTCCAGACCGTCTTTCAATTCAATTATAGTGTATTGATTGTGAACAATTGAACGTTAAACTCTAGTATGATGATGAGGTTAGCCTCACTACCCCACCGGCTCATTTCAAGTATGATCTCACAAAGACCTCAGCAAAACAGCATGACTCCCCTCAACCATCGTCATCGTCTGCCCCCTTTGATCCTGCCGGGTTTACTGAGCTACTTGTGGGAATGGTTGCCGCCATCAAAGCTAGTTGGTCCCCTACTAAGCCTCCAGGTCACGAGCAAGAACCAAATAATCCAATGACACCTCAGCCAGCGAAACGACCAGCCAGTCCCGAAGCCCAACGAGCACTCTCACCTTCGCCTCCTCTTGCCGATGATCCTTCCAGCGAAACCGGGATCAACGGATTCCTTGAATTCTGCAAGTTCTCCGCTGAAAAGACAAACAACATCAAGCGGATCCTTGAGGAATTGTCGGTCACAGACTACCGACTAATCAATGAAAAAGAGTTATCACGACAAGATCTTCTTAACAAAGGACTTCCTAATATCACTGCTACAATGGTCTACAACAATGCTATTAAATATAGAGAATCTCAGATCCACAAAAGAACCGAGGCCAAAAAAGTTAGACAAGGCCTCTAATTACCAGATTGATCAAAGGAACCATTCTGATCTTTTTCAAATTTGATTATTTTACTACATATCTTATGATTTGTTGTGAGCGCCAATGTCTCAATCACCACCCCTTTGTACATATATTGTTCAAAGATCCTTCCTCCTAAATTTGGTTTGAGTTGGTTTCTTGTAATGAAAAATGCTGTGTTAGCCATAGTAACCTATCTGAGTCAGATTGACCAAGATAGAAAGGTTGAATTATCGATCATCAAAGTGACCAATCAAGATAAAAAGTGATCTTGATTGGTCACTTCTTAAAAAGTTGCTTTGCAACTTGATCAACTTAAAAACTAAAGTGACCGTGACCGCTCGAGATAAAAAGTGACCGATCAAGATGAGATGAAGAATCTCGATTGGTCACTTCTTAAAAAGTTGCTTTGCAACTTGATCGACTTAAAAACTAAAGTGACCGTGACCGCTCGAGATAAAAAGTGACCGATCAAGATGAGATGAAGAATCTCGATTGGTCACTTCTTAAAAAGTTGCTTTGCAACTTGATCGACTTAAAAACTAAAGTGACCGATCAAGATGAGATGAAGAATCTTGATTGGTCACTTCTTGAATACTTGCTTTGCAACTTGATCAACTCAAAAACTTGATCAACTTAAAAACCCAATATTTCATTTCAATAGTGAATCAATTGACTCTGCCTTCTTGTCTTAAAACACTTGGTCAGGATTAGGAAACCAAAAAACAACTATCATTTTTTAAAATAACTTGATCAAAACTTGTCAAATAAGCGGGTAGAAAGAAAAGACATCGGACATGAGATGAGAAAATACAGATATCAAAAGTCAAGATCCAGATTCTCATCATCCACATCACCATCCTCGTCATCAGTCATGGTATAGCCACATCGGTGATAAATTGGCTCTAATAGTTTGTCTACAAAAAGATCGTCAGCTACTCTTTCAATTGTTTTCACAGGATCGATAGTGACCGTCAACGCCTGAGTCCTTCGCAGTTTGGTCTTCAAGCAACAAAACCCTAGCTCAATCGGATTCAGTTCGGGGCAATAAGCAGGTAGGTATCGCAGAAGGATACCTGCAGAGCAGGTGTAGATTAGTCACTGATATTGGAGACAATCAAGCTATTCAAAGCTGAATAAGAAAAACAACGTACCTTTTTGTTGACAAAGAGCAGCAATTTGTCCTCCATGATGAATAGATGCGTTGTCCAGAACCAGGACACTGTTAGGGCCAGGGTAGCGATTCATTCGGGGTAGCTAATGAATTACTTTGGGAATCAGTAATGTCATCAAAAAGATCATCCAAAGAATCTACATACGTACAAGTTTGTATTTTAGGAAGGCTTCAAAGCGCTTTTGATTGACCGGACCGTCCAGCACAGAGAGAGCCAGGAGGTCGTGGTAACCAATTGCTGGGAGGACAGAATACCTACCCCGATGGAGTCTTGGTACTTTGCGAGTCGTTCGAGCACCAAGTTTGGCTCGCTGACGGATGCGAAGGAGATCACGTCCACATATGGCACTCTCATCTGTCCAATAGTGAAGTGAAACAATCAGAGAGTGTCAAGTCATTGAGAAAGTGCGAGAAAATTGAGAACACAAAAAGCTCCTCACCGGTGAATACCAAAAAGTTGGCTGGAAAGCCCATCATTTTATCGATCCATTGATATTTTGCTACCAAGCTCTTTCGAACATTGCTTACTTGAGCTTTCTTCAAACTGATGAACAGACGATTTTGAAGTTCTAGATGAGTCGTACTGATTGAAGGCATTTTGCCATGCTCGTCATAGAGCTGTTCACGGATCTCGTCCAAGAACAAGGATGGTTGTTCTTGGACTAGAGTTTCCATGAACTGACGGTCCGCTCGATTCAGAAACCGCTTTCGACCGCGTTTCTCATACTCAGCAGGGTCCCGGATTACTGCTCGAGTGCGATGATAAAGCTGTGTCCATCGGCTGAATGAGCGTTTTGAGATAGCCCGTCGAAGGCGCTGGCGGATTGTGGAGCAAGATTCACCTTCTAGTCGCCAACGAACGGCAAGAACTTTGACATCTGCTGAATAACGTTGAAAGCCCATCGCAGGTGAGACTGAGGAAGATCGGTGAGGGATTGCACATTACAGTGCTCATGAGCAGGCCGCGTCAGCTAGCTGATCTGAATGCATCAGTTGGTCTACAGCACTGGCTGCGGCAACTGCGGCAACTGGAAACTTTTTTTTTCTCGGGCCAGGGGTGCCATTCATTTTAGAAAAAGTAATAAAAAACTACTGATTGAAAAAACAACAATCGATGGTTTGAATGGATTTGAATCAAAGATCAAAGATTGAGGTGTTGAAGATTCATACAGACCAGCCCTTGTTTACATGACACTTCTCAAATAGAATCATTCATCAATAAATTGAGTCAAGCTGGTTAGGTCCATCCCATAGGACTTAGTTAAGTTTGGTCAAGCTAGCAGTTTCAAAAGACAGTAATTGCAAAAAAAGGAAAACCCTCTTTAAATAATATAAACAGATACACGACCTAGATAAGTAAACGAATGATGTGAAAACAAGAGCAAAGACAAGAGCAAGATCTAGTTCTCAAAAGAAGAACATCATTGACCGAACCATCCTCTAGAAAGAAAAAAGTTTCCTAAACCGCCGATATACAACCCAGAGAGCATTTTCATCACTCTTACCATGGAGGACAATCCTGGCATAACAGGTAGGCCAATCGCTGCTGAGTCAGATGAAAAGTTGTCCTCTTGTCTGCGTGTGATAAATATCAAATCAAAACAATTGGTTTGCATGAGGCCAAGGCATCTCAGATTGTGTTTGGTATCATTTCCAATACTCACTTAGTAACTCTATATTTTCCATCAGTGTCATGGATAAGGTGTAAACGGACAATCAAGCGAAGTCCTACACGTCCTGATTGTTGCGGAACACCTCGAGCATTCATGTGTTCAGTTAAATCTAGGGAATCAGTTGAGCGTTTAACAGGTTAGTATACAAGGCCATAAAAACCGTTGAAATAGAGGAAGCATACATACCGACAGTAACTTGAGTTTTATCTTCGTTGAACATCACGGCGTGAAACTCAATTTTCTGGTCAATTGTTCCCATTCGACTGTGAGTAGAATAGAGTAAGACAACACGGTCAAATCGCTGACGATATGATATTGATGACTGAGATCGATGCAAGGTGAGAAACTTACAGTGTCTTGTAGATCCCCTTGATGCCCCCTCGGCCTGTGACCCTGAAAAAGGGGTGATATAACACCGCATCCTCGGTAAAGTATCTATTTTCTCCACAAGGTATAGATGTCCGATATCATTCAGAATGATCGCGATGTTTAGAATAGGGCTTAGAAAACTGACTTCTCGACATTCATACCCATGGTAGACGCTTTGTTAGGCTCAGTCAAGGATCTAATGACATTTTCGACCTATTACCAAGGTGTTGATTCTAGCGTATCAGTGTATCATCCTGAAGCTATGATGATGAAGAATATGGCCATAGACAAAACTGACATCGGTAACTGGGTTCTCCATAGCTAAAGAGGCAAATAATCGGATGTGGGTGTGAAGTGGTAGAGAGTGGGTTGAATGGCTCGAACTTCATGTGGCTACTTTGACCGCTTATATAGTATGCTACCCTATTGGCGGTAGATGTGGTCGGATGCTTCTCTCTAGCAGCCTGATCATCCTGCTAATCCTGCTAATTCGACGATTTGATGACCCGACATTTTGCGAATCGATGGCATCTGAAAGTGATCAGGCGCAAGGCCGGATATGACCAGCATGAATTACGGTGATGATCTTCTAATGAATTGTTCTATGATACTCAAGCTATCAAAGGCTGCACAAAACACAGAACACACGGATATCTCGATGACGGAGACGCAGCGTACTTGTGAATAACCAAACATTTAGGTTGTACACACATTTTTTTATGCTTGCAATACGTTCGTACTTCCGCTGTTAGCCATCACGATTTACAAACAGTTACAAACCACCTGATAAATCCGTGTAAAAGCAGAAACGAGCCCTAGCGCCTTGCTTACTCAGCCACGCGCTCGCTTGCGGCAAATGTGACCTGAGTACGTCCCA
This sequence comes from Melampsora larici-populina 98AG31, assembly GCF_000204055.1. Classification (NCBI taxonomy): domain Eukaryota; kingdom Fungi; phylum Basidiomycota; class Pucciniomycetes; order Pucciniales; family Melampsoraceae; genus Melampsora; species Melampsora laricis-populina. The sequence continues at coordinate 3,980,229 of NW_006768765.1, read as the reverse complement.
TTTGCATGGGTATACACAGACATGCTCCCCCCGGCAAGACGTTAGAAAGCAGGCAATGTTGTCTGAATGGATAGACGAGTACATACTCGGATGCACACAAGTGTCATTAGTTTCACTGGTGCATCTAAATATCCCCCCAGCTTAACACAAGTGTGAAGGATTACCCTATATGTATGACTGGTTCATCTGCATAACATTTCCAGTAACTCAATTTGTAGCATTTAGTTCACAGAAGTTTGTGCAAGGATTGAGCAGCTTCTGAACTGGGACTCAATAAGATTTTTTGATTAACTTTTGACAATTTCCCCTTTTTTAATTGGGGTCAAAGTGATTTTGCTAGAGATGCAAATGTTGACCCCTCACAATTTTGCTGGTTTGATATTTGTATGCCCTCATCAAGGGTACTGTAGTGATCTAAAATATGGCTTTTGAGCTTCTGTGGAAACTTGTCCCTGGATTTAGCCATAGCTCTAAGACAAGTTTGGTCTTACAAATTAGCTGTATCAAACCGTTAGCAACTTGGAAATGGATAGAAACTGGCAAAATCTAAGGGAGAAAGGGCATAATCCCATGAGGTGTAATTCTGTGGGAGCTCAAGAGTCATACCTTTAAATCACTACCCTCTATAGTGGCATATCAGGGTCCTGATTCCCCATCATTTGGGATGTATTTATGTGACTGTGTGCCTTTTCAAGAAGAAACCTCTGATTAGTCATTAAAGTTTGCTCATTCCATCTTAATTTTGAAAGAATCAAAACTATGTTGTAAAGTATGTTTTGAAAATAGCAGAGGTATCTTGTTTCAATAACCACATTGAATCCAATAAGTCCAGAGAACATAAAGATGGTGATGAGTTGAAAAGTTCTGCCACCCTAAGAGTATCAAAGCTCTGACACTAAAAGACTGGCTCTTCCAGAGTTTGTCCACTTCAAACAATTTTGGGTAGATCAGGATCTGACTGTCAAATTTGTTCCAGCACTGGAACAAAATCTAGAATGTTCTCCTTGATTGCCTTATATGATTGCCCTGCTCAAGTGATTGAAGTGAACAAGACAAGTGAGCCAGGTACACTGTGATTTCCATATATCAAGAGGTTGTCTAAATTCTTCAATAAACTCATCAATTTGGATGACATTCAAAGGGATCTTCATTGGGGATACAACCATAAATTTGTTCAATCTTGCCATTACTTTGCAGTGATTATGTTCATATCCTACAAGAAGTCAGTCAAGATTTCAACACAAACCAGTAGAAAATTCCAAATGATCTGATGGGGAAGTTGCCAAACTTGTCCAGGTGCAAGAGATGGTAAACACTCTGAAATTTTCATCCCTTTCCAACCCTTGGAGAAGTTCATCAGTATAGATCTGTGTAGTTTCCAATAATCATTGGAGCTTCTCAGAGAGGAAAGTCTCTAGAGACCTTTGAGAGAATCACTATACTTACAGCTTATACCTCTGCAAGTACTGAATATGTAGCTCTTGTACTGCTATCACTGCCACAAGAGGCAGTGTGACCCCACATTGGTCAACTTAGCAACCAAGGATAAAAATCATGGTACCATTGGCTCAATATGTAGTACCATGATTGTTATCCTTGATAACCTTTTTGGGGGGAAGGAATTGTGCCATGAGGGTGGCTATGTGATAAAGTTGCTTGGTCACCCCTGAGTTCATCCTTTCCAAGGGACTGTAAGATAGTTTTTCCAACTTTCAATGTTGAATCGGGGAAGTGACATCCGGTGTGACATGTCAATAAGATCTAGGCCCTGTGAAGTCGCGAGACCGTGAAGAGAAACCGTCCAACGCGATTCTTGGATCAGAGTCAGACCACTCAACATTTTCAATTTTCACAAAACCAGCAAACATGAGTGACATCAGGTTCATTAACCCACTCTTCTTCTTCAAATTCAAAGCTCAGCATAATCCGCAAAACTCAATCCACTAACCTTATTATTCTTCCACAACAGGTCTTTCTTTGGAACCAAATCCAACGATCCTTCAAAATCTACAACCGATCCAAAAGTCAGTCTTGATCTTTCATCTTTCTTAAATTTGATAGAAGAACTGATGATTTGATTTGATATATGATCTTTCAGTCAACTAGTACGAATCCTAAACCAAAAGAAACCAACAAGACTTCTACTTTTAAACCCATCACAACCAAATCAACCACACCTCAAAAAAAATCACCAGCAAAAACTATGAAACCCACTAGTTCTTCCACCCGAAAAAAAGAAACAACCGAACTTAAATCGATCGTTAAAGAATCTTCTTCTCTTTCACGTACGAATACTACTACTACTACTACTAATAAAAGGAAAATATGTGTGGAGCTTAGTGAATCGGATGATGATAAACCTGTGAAATCTAAACCTGCTTCTACTTCAAAAGGAAAAGAAAAAGTCATACCCAAAGAAACAAAACCCACTGAACGTAAACGGAAGGCTAAACAAGATGATTTTATTGTTGATGATGACGATGATGATGACGATGATGATGACGATGATGATGATGTACCAGTAAAGAGCAAAGGTAAATCATCTTCCACTTCCTTGTATTTTTCACTTAACACCTTCTTTCTGGCTACTAAAACTGGTGAATGTTTTCATTTTTTTTTCGAAAGCTACCAAAGCACCGTCTTCGAAAAAACCCAAACCAAATAAAGATGAACCATCAAAAGAAACCTCAGGAGTCCAACCTACAAAACCTAAGCCGAAATGGATCCCTGGACAACAACGCGCTGGTCCCTCTGCTCCTGGTACGAATTTCCAACATTCCATTCTGCTCGCAGGCTGCGAGATTTCCTAAGACTCTTTTTGTTTGATCTTCACAGGCTCAAAGGAAATCCCAGAAGGACAACCCAATTGTCTTGCTGGTCTTACATTTGTCTTTACTGGAGAATTAGACTCACTAAGTCGTGAAGAAGCTCAAACACTTTGTAAACGTTATGGAGGGTAAGACTTTTTTCATTTCTCTAGAACGCGCTCATGTTGACTAAATTGAGGATGTTTTTTTTTTGGATCAGTCGTGTGACCACAAGTCCATCTTCTAAAACTACCTATGTAGTGCTTGGTTCAGATGCAGGTGCCAAGAAGTTAGAAGTCATTGCTAAGCATAAGATCACCACCCTCACGGAAGATGAGTTTTTGGAATTGATCGGAACACGCTCGTAGGTTGGAGTTTGGCAACTTGGGTGTCGATGGGAAGCTAACTTCTAGGACCTTTATTCGTTGATTATCCAGAGCAAGTGAGGTGGATCCTAAAGTACTCAAGAAGCAACAAGATGAAATTAAGAAGATCAAGCAAGCTGCCAAGGCTATGGAACCTACGAAGGGAAGCACAGCGTAAGCTTCGATACCACCTCTACCAAACACACGTCGAACGTTTCTTTTAACTCGGTTTCTTTTTGATTAGTGAAATCGCTCAAGCTAAGCAAGATCTAGCCGGACAATTGTGGACAATGAAATACGCACCTAAAGCATTAAACGAACTATGTGGTAACAAAACCCAAGTGGAAAGACTTCAAACCTGGCTCAGAGATTGGTGAGTAGGCTTTTTTTTGAGTCTTGAAACCCGACCAGACCATTCAATCGATTGAAATCAAACCCTGAGATATGGTTTCTTTTCCCAAAAGGCCAAAGAATCGAAAAGCCAAGTTTACCAAACCTGGTAAAGATGGTCTAGGTCTTTATAGATGTATTGTTTTATCGGGTCCACCGGGCGTAGGGAAAACTACGACGGCTCATTTGGTTTCGAAACTTGAAGGATATGATGTGATTGAAATGAATGCAAGTAATACGAGAAGTAAAAAACTTTTGGAAGTGGGTTGTAAAGATATCACTGGAAATGTTGGGATAGGTGGATTCTTAGAGGTAAAAAAGAAAAATTTTCTCAAGTTAGATGATGATGATGACTAATTAGAGGTTTGGATTCACTTTTTCGTTTTTTTTTTAGTCATCAGAACCTAAAAACGAGAAATTAGTTTTAATTATGGATGAAGTAGATGGAATGTCAGCAGGAGACAGAGGAGGAGTAGGAGCCTTAAACAGTTTGATACGTAAAACCCAAATCCCAATCATAGCCATAGCCAATGATATGTCAATCCCCAAGATGAAACCATTAAAATCGACGACTCATTCACTTGTGTTTAGAAGACCTGATGCTAATGCGATTCGGAGTAGGATCATGTGTATTGCTTTTAGAGAGAAATTAAAGGTTCCGGCTATTGCTATTGATCAACTGGTCATGGGAAGTCAGTCTGATATTAGACAAATCATTAATATGTTGTCGGTTTGGAAATTACAGAGTGGTGAAGGTCCTTCTAAACCGATGGAGTTTGATGATGCTAGAAAGATGTGAGTTTTTCTGATCCAACTATTTACAACATCATCAATCAAAATGAATTTTGTGTTCATTGGATGTGTGTTTTTTTCGTTTTTTTTTTCGGGATGGGATTCTGTAGGGCATTGATGAATGAAAAGAATACGATTGTTTCACCTTGGTCTTTAGTGCATAAATTGTTTGCTCCTCAAACTTGGTCTCAAGCTTGTTCGATGAGCTTTATGGATAAATGTGATTTATATTTTCAAGATCATGATATGTTACCATTATTTGTACAAGTAGGTGAACGATTTTCTCTTTCTCAAATTGGAATTCCTCCGTCTTGCCAAAAAAAAAACGAAATCATTTGATCTCAAGAAGTCTTTGTGATCTGGGTGATTTATAGGATGGTTATACTAAACATGAATGTGGTTTGGCAAGGAATTGTGTGGGACCGGAAAAGGCGGCGAAGAAGTTGGAGTTATTGTCACAAGCTGCTGATTCGATTTCGGATGGAGATTTAGTAGATCGAATGATTCATGGGTAAGTGATGATGAGATGATTGAAATGTATGAAGAAATCATACTGATGATGATGATGTGTGTTTTTCTTTGTTCGGATCAGACCACAACAACATTGGTCATTAATGCCGATCCATGGAATCTTTTCATGTATCAGACCAGCCTACTTTTGTCATGGCCCTTCAAGTTCATCTGGATTCCAAGGAGGTGGAGGGGGTGTAGGATTTCCAGCATGGTTTGGAAAAAACTCAACTCAATCTAAACTAAATCGATTCTTAGGAGAAATCCAAATCCGAATGAGAATGAAGATTTCAGCCGATAAAAAAGAAGTCTTGTTAACTTATTTACCTTTGTTGATGAACTTTTTGGTGGATCCATTGAGGATTGGATCCATGGGAACTGATCAGATTGAGGGTGTTATTAGGTTGATGGATGAGTATTTTTTGACGAAAGAGGAGTGGGATGGGTTGGTTGAAGTGATGGCTATTGGGGTGGGATATGAAGAGGTTTTGAAATCGATTCCTTCGGCTACTAAATCGGCTTTTACTAGAAAGTTTGTGGAAATGAGTTTTCATGTTGAGAAATTTTGGATTCAGTGGGTTATGTTTTTTTTCTGATTGGGGATTTCTTTTTTTTTCTTCTTAGGTATAATAAAGAGTCACATCCGATTCCGTTTCATAAGAATGTTAACTTACCAGCAAGTAAAAAACTTCAAGGTAGTTTTGTTCCAGATATAGAAGGAGTGATGGATGTGAGTTTTTTTTTCAATGAATTCTTCTTACCACCCAAGACTGATGAAATGGAATTTGATTTGATTAGATCGAGGATGATTTTGAAGAAGATGATGATGAAGAAGATTCATCATTAATGGATCTTAGTAAAGATAAATTGATTAAGAGTAAAAAGCTTTCGGCTTCGAAGAGTGGGAATCCGATTGTGGGCAAAATCACGTCTAGGACTACTTCTGCTGCTTCTAGGGCTTCTAAAGGGAAAGGGAAAAAGAAATGAAGTTTTTTTTGAAAAAGGATTGTTTTTTTACAATTTTCTTTTGATAACTTGAGATTTTAGTGTTTTTTTTTTAAAAAAAACATCATGTTCAGGTTTATTTTTTTTTTGGCGGATTTGGACCTTTTACATATACGTTTTGTTTTGTTTTATGGATTGTAGAAATTTCTTTGATGTTTTGATGTGTTATTTTTTTGGGGGGAATTTATAAACAAGTTCTTTTTTCGTGTAAGAATGTATATTAGCCGTGTTCAAACCTAACCCGGTTGCCCAAAGACCCGGTACACCCAGTTGATTTTTTGGCGGTAGTGGGTATACCCGGTCACGAAGTCAAGTTTGAGACCTCATGGACCCAGATTTGAATCACCCACTCACCTGCATTACCACTGCCGAACTCCACCTGCTAATGCTCTATCACCACGTATACCAAACTCCGCCCTTCGTACCGACGTCTTGGCCTGGTTGAAGTATTTCTTTGCACTTCAAGTAGTGTCCTTGGCCAACAGTTATCAACAATCTCGCAAGATCCCCATCGACTTCACTACGATCTTGGCAGCAGTCATCACCTTGATCAGCTCGACTCAGATGAAGATACAAGTGAACAAGACTGCCTCCTTATGATGGCTTCTCACTTGATGTTAGCAGATACCTTCATTCCATCATCCAGTCAAGTAAGTTAATCAATTCAAACAATCTCAACTGAAGAAACTAACCATTATGAATGATTTGAAAATCACTCTACATAGGATATTCTCTAGATATATCAAGTTTAACGACTTCAACTCCAATCAAAGAAATTATTCTCATCCTCGTCGTAATCATATTCATATTCAACTTTTCAAATAACTTCATATTTAGTCCGAATTCAACATCGACTAAACTAAAACTGAACAAATCGATTACCAAATCCACCGTTAAATTATGGACAAAATTTGACCAACCTATCGATCATCAAAACCCGAATCAACTCAAAATCATCATCTTATAATTTGAAAACAAAGATAATGATGATTTAGACTTGATTTCAGTAAGTTTGGTTTTACCAAATTTAAGAACTTAGTCAGGCAATGAGGTTTTACCTTTTATCAAGACTTCAAGTTATTTAATTATCTATTTTCAAGGAATCCATTGTTTGGAATAATGATTTAAATACTGATTTACACATTACAGTAATTTTCTTTCTTTTGAAATGATTCAAGTTCGACTTAAATGATTGATTCATTTTAGAATTATCAACTTCTTTACAACAATTTAACTATACATACATATTCCAATTATGAAACATGAGTTGAAGGTTGACAAGGTGTTGGGGTGCTAGGAATTGGGGTTTTGATTAATAATGCATCGATGGTTTACACATCTTAAAAATCTTTCTTCATTTGATATTTCCACTTTGTCTAGTAATAATAATCATGACAATAAGTACGGTCCATTCAAATTACCTGAAAACAACAGGGATTGAAATTGATTTTCAAGTACGTGTTTTTGCCACAACACAGTTGGACTTGAGAGAGACTTACAAACTGGGGTCTGTGACCGAGAGGCAAGAAAACCCTGAGGTGAAGTTGAAACCAAAGGTGTGCTGTGGCTGACCTTTCCAAGGCCTGCCCCAATTGGATCAAGATGGTTTGAGAGAGGGAGGCTGAGTTGATCAATACCGGTGTGAGGCTATTAAATAGATCCAGCGCTGATAGATTTGTGTGGAGTGTTGGCGTTTGGAACGATATAGCTGTATGTGAACGAGACACTGATGATGTGTTGGAGTTAAGATGAGGCTCGTCGGTGTTCTGTTAGTTCTGTTTGCGTGGCGTGGTGGCATGATCGAATGTGAAGAGAGGGATGTGGAGAAGCGATTTTATTCTTTCCACGTTCCCGGTACACCCAGTGTGAAAATCAACTGGGTGTACCGGGTCTTTGGGCAACCGGGTTAGGTTTGAACACGGCTATTTGGGAGAGGTTTTTACAAAGATTTGAAGTTTGATTTTTTTTTTCTTTTTGTATAAGGATTTTCAAGAGATTGAGAAGATTCGATGAATGTACTACGATTTCAAGATCAGATCTGAGATTAAGGTTTTGAGTTGAATTGGTGAGTGCAGATGACTTCATGGTTGGGTAACTGTTTTGGACTACTCAGTCATCATTGATAGTTCATCACGTGTAGAGAATAGCTTTTTGAACGTGTTCATCATTTTGATCATTGGATTTAATTTTGATGAAGAAGTAGAGTCTGAATGATTGGTCATAGGAATGAGAACTAGTAGCTAAGAGTAGAATTAAGTATTTGTTTAAGGTCAGTGAATTTAAATTTTTAAATTTTTAATCAAAGTGGAACTTGGAAGAGTCTGATCGAGAAATCAAATCAAATCAAATCAAATCAAATCCAAATCCAAATCCAAATCCAAATCCAAATCTGAAATGAAGTGAGTGAATCCAAGTTTGATCGATTGAAGGATTTGTAATCTTCTTTTGAGTTTCTTCTTCAAACAAAAATGTATCAATCAAACCAACAACAACAACAACAACAACAACAAGGATATCATCATCAACTTAACAGAACATCAATCTCATCAAATCATTCAATCAAAATGAATCATCATCATCAACAACAACAACACCATCATCAACACTTTCAACCACAACCACAACCACACTTTCAAATTCCAATTCATCATCAACAACATCAAACACCATTACATCAATTTCAATTTCAACAACTTCATCATCAACCAGTACCACCATCACCATCTCATAACTTTCAATTCAATCGAAATCATCATTCAAACTCATTACATCCAAACCATCATCATCATCTAAATCACCATCATCCAAACCATCTAAACCATCTAAACAATCCATTCTTAATCAATCCACCTTCAATCCCATTACAATCTCCATTACCTCCTACTTTCTCTGCTTATCTACAACAACACAAACATCAACAACTACTCTCTTCTCCATCCCTCAACCAACCAAGATCTCCTACATCTTCAAACCATTCATCTTACCAAACCCAACCATCCTCATCACTTCATCATCCGAACCATAACCATCAAAGTCCATTTAATCAATACTCAAAACCAGAACCGAAAAGACCTAGCACACCACCATCCAATCTTTTGAACCTTACCACACCACCATCCAATCTTTCGAACCTTACCACACCACAACTTATCACTCCATTAAGTATCATCAGTAATGGAACCAGAAAGAAACTCAAGATCAGATTACCACTAGAGTTTACACCTGATCATGAGTTATCTTTAGACGAAAGTAGGATCCGATCGAAATGGAAACGTTTACCGATCTCTACGAATCCCGCTCAACTTGGTCCATCTAACCCATCTGATCTGCTTTTACTTCATTCTACTTCTAAAGACGAATGGCCTGAAAGATTAGGTAACCGGTTACCTGATTCGATTGATGTGTAAGTTCAAACTATCATATCTTCAATCTCCTTCTTTCTTTTGATACTTATCTTATTGCGTGTTTTTTTTCTGGAAAAAAGGTATTTACCTGGTAAAGAAGTTTGGGATGATTATCGGGCTGAGATCTTGGATGAGAAATTAAATGAATTAGGTTATCATTCAATCCAACAAGATGAGAATGTAAGTGATTTTAAATTGATTGGGTTTTTTTCAACTTTCTTTCTTTCTTTTATCCACTTTAAAAGATAGTACAAGAAATCGAGTCTAGTTAATTGGATCTTTATCAATCTCTTGACTTTCATTTCAAGACTGATTTCTCCACTTGTTTCATCTAATCTTGACAACTAACTAAACTTTTCTTACACATATACTACTGACTCATTTTCAAGAATCTTGATTAACCTGTTCTTTCTTCTCCACAATTCCCCTCATTACTATCTAGTTGGTTCACTTAGACTTACGACTTCGTCTAGAAGCCTATCTATCCGATCATCCAGAATCGACCCTTCAGATCCCTACCATCCCTGGCATCTATCCTTTTGCTTTACCTTCTTCACCTCTCTCACCGATTTCTAAACCTTTGATGAGTTTCACGGCTCCGATGATGGCTCCTAGGGGTCATAGTTCTACCATGTCAATTGCTTTACCTGGTGGAACTCCTAATCAATATCTTGCTTCTAATCGTTCTCCTACCTTTGGTCCTCCTTCTACACCCGGTGAACCGATTGGCCCTCTTCCTCCTCCTCCTCCTCCGGGATTGAAACCTACTGCGCCTGTCTTCAAACCTACTGGTACTTTGCTTCCTACTGCTCCTGAGTTTCAACCTACTTGGGCACCGGCTCCTGTTCCAGTTCCGATCTCCATTCGTCCTAGAGGCTCGGTTAGCCCTCATAGAATGCTTCTAAGTCCTACGTTAATGATTGTAGGTGAAGAAGAAGAAGAAGTAGAAGCAGAAACAGAAGATCCAAAGAGACCATCAGAAGATCAAGAAGAGATTGTGACGGATAGTGAAGCTGATTCCATTCAAGCACAAGTCTTGACGGATTCTGAAGTCGAAGATGATCAAGAAGAAGAAGAAGAAGAAGGAGAATCGATGATGAGAAATGAAGTGACGGAAGATTATTATTCAGGTCCAGATTCGGTTGAAGAAGAAGTGATGAATGAACATAATCATTTGATGAGATCATCTATCTCGTCTCAAGCCTTGAGACGAATCTCATTTAAACCGATCATATCAGATCCAAGAACAGTAGTGATGAAAGCAAGATCGAGTGCTGGTGAAGAAGAAGATGATATTCCATTGGCCAAGTTAAAAGATCGAAGGTTCTCTACTCAACTTCATCAACTTGATCATTCTAGTCAATCTTCTTCTTTACCTACCGGTATACAAATCAGTCAGGATCAAAGGAGTGAATATACTAATCCTAGTGATGAAGATGAACTAGAAGTACCAAGAGCCGATCGAAAGCCTTCTTCAGCATCTTTACCGAACCATCGTACCACTCGATCTCATACGTTTGGCATTAATTCTTTCAGTGTGAGTGGTAGAAGTTCGATGACGGGTGGGGATGGGATACCTCATAATTGGATCAATGGAGTGGAAGATGAAGATGATATTATTTCAAATCCTAGTGATGAAGATCATGAATTAATCCAGAATGAAGACCATCATCTCTATACAACAAACTTGGAAGCTACCAGATCAACCATCACAGCAGATGAAGAAGTCTCTAAACCTAATCTAAACGCATTCGCAGCTGAATTCACACCAAACTTTAATTTCTCTTCTATGATTCCACATATCGGATCATTATCAAAACAAGTGATTGAAGATGATGAACATCAATTGATCGGATCACCTGGAAGAGGTATCAAACGACAAAAAACACAACAAGAAGTTTGGATTGAAGAAGAAGGTCCCTTGATCCCATCCTTTTCAGGTTCATCTACTTTTCGTAAATTCTTTTCTTCTTCTAGTACCGATCCACTTTATCAATCAGATGAAAAAGTCAAGGAGAAATCTTATTCGTTAACCCCACCACCACCACCACCACCACCATTACCGATTGAAGAAGAAGTTTCATTTGAGCGACCTGGAAAGGATAATATGAAGACCTTCAAGTTTCCTTATAAACAGAATGCAAATGGATCAACTTCAACTGAGCACATGACGAATTCGATTTCTTCCCTTTGGCTAATTTGATTCCTAACCGATTAGAACATTTACCACCTCTACGACAATCTGTTTCACTTCCACCACCCTTTTCGTTACCTGAATTACCTGAACGTCTAGGAGGATCTAGTTCTGGTCTCACATCTGATTTGATACGAGAAGATCCCAACTATGAACATCAGAAGACATTACCACATGATTTAGGATCGATTATGATCCCTAATAGTCCGCTCATACGTGATCGATTGTTACCTATCATGAGAGATCAACCTATGACACCCAAGGTACCTAGACTTAGACCTTCTTCTTCGTTTGATGATGATTCGACTTCTTCAATCGATCATCATTCTAGATCATCTTCACCTTCACCTTCTAGAGTCTTAAACCAAGCTAGATCATTCGAATTGATTCCTACTCAAAACCTTTCGTCTAAAGATTCGATGATCTCGTTAAACCAATTAAAACAACAACAAATCGAATGGAATCAAATTGGAAATCAACCCAATGTAAAGGCTCAGATTGGTAATGAAGAGATTGTGAAGATCAGTAGTAGTGCTTCGAAGAAGAGAGGTGAGATTCCCAAGTTCTTGTCCCATGATCTTGATCATGAAAATTGTAGGCCTGCTCCTCCTAGTCAAATTACAAGGATTGAGAAAATCAATGTGGGACCTAAGATTGTGGTTGAAGAGAAGTCTGGTGGGATTGAAGAGATGGGCTTTTTGGATCCGGCTGGGGTGAGTACTATACGAATTAGCAATCGGGTACATCTAGATGATGATGATGATGCGGAGGTAAGTTTGATATTTTTCTATTGATCTTTTGATTTGATTTGAGTTTTTGATTTATATTCTTTTGATTATGATTTTTGTTCAGGAGGATGAAGAAGAAGAAGATGAAGAAATGCAAAGTGGATCATCAGAAGATGATGAAGTAGAAGAAGCAAATCTAAGTATGAGATCATCCACGACTTATTTAAATAAATTATTAAATAAAAAGTTTAAAGAATTAAGACAAGACTTAAGTGGATTACATACCTTAAAGGTTGATTTTGATTCATTGAAACGAGATGCGTTATTAGAAGAGATGCATAAACGAATGGAGATGGTAATAGAAGAAAGTCAAAGGAAAGAGAAAGGAAAGGATCTAGAAATCATTCTTAGATCGATACGAGACCTTAAGAATGGTGAAGAAGAGATTGAGATGATGATGAAGAAATTATCAGAGGCGGTGAAACCACAGATTTATCAATTGATTGATTTAACGTCTGATAAGTCTGAAACGGCTGGATTGATTGTTCAAGAATTGAAACCTAGTTTAGAAGACTTGATGAAACGATTGATTGGAGAATTAAGAGTTGAGAATGAAAAGATCAAAGAAAAAAGGATAGATGAAGATGAACATAGAGAGAGTTTGAAAGTAGGAGAAGAGATGATTGAATTGATTACACAATTAGATTTGAAATCGTTGAATTTTTATCAAGATATTAGTCAACAGATTGGAAGTACGATGAATGAGATTAGTGAATTGATTAAGAGTGAGATTAGAAGAGAAGTATTAGAAAGTAAAGAGAATGAGATACAAGAACTTAGGAATGTGAAGAACGAATTAGAATTAGGCTTATTGAAGGCTAGAGCTGATCATGGTAGAGTAAGATCTGAAAGAGCAGTGGAAAAGGAAAAGATTATGGAAGAGAAATCGAAAGTTGAAAGAGAGTTGGAAGAGTTGAGGAAGAAGAAAAGGATGGATGAGCTGGAGATTGAAAGGTTTAGAAAGGAGAAAGAGGAGATGGAAGGATCCAGGAGGGTTCAAGGGGTTGAGAAAGAGTCGGTTGAGAGGGAAAGAGATCGGTTGAAGGAGTTGGTTGCAAGGCTTGAGAGTCGATGTGAAGGATTTGAAGTTAAGGGAAGGTAAGCGATCTTTTTTTTGTTTTTATAAGTGTTTCTTTGAACTGAGATAGGATTTAATTTTGATAAAGGGAATGGGAAACCAAACGGATTTTACAAACTGAAGAGATAGCCGAATTAAAGGTCAAGAATCGAATGATTGAATCGAATAATAAATCGAATGAGAGAGGATTAGAATTAAGTCAGAATGGATATGAAAGATTACAAGAAGTACGAAATCTGGATTTGATTAGGTATCAAACTAAAGAAGATGAATTAAGGAAAGAGATTAGGAATCAAGAGATTGAGTTTGGTAAAAGATATCAAGAGATGGGTAGAGAGATTAGAGAAGCTGTAGAGGGAAAAGCTTTGGTTGAGGGTGAGCTTAGGAGTTTGGAAGGAAGGATTCATAAACTTGTGAGTGGTTTGAATTTTTCTTGTGTTTTAGAAACAAGACTGATTTGGAGGAATCTTTTATTTTTTTTTTGCATAGGATGAACAAATCTCTGGGTTAAGAGAGATGAGTGCGGCTAAACAACAATCATTAGCGACAGTAAATCAAAGGTTATACGAATCAGAAAGAAAATCCAAAGAAGTCGAAAGTTTGAGAAATGAGATGACACGAATGAAAGGAGAGAATGAAAGGATGAAAGCCATCGAATCAGATTATAGAAGGATGGAAGAAGAGAAGGCAAGGATTGAAGAAGAGAATGTGGAATTGGTACGAGAGATTGGAGAGGTTAAAGAAGGGTTAGAGAAGATGTATGAGAGTGTGGGCAAAGAGCTTTCGGAGGTTTATGTTAAGAATCAGAGCTTAGAAGAAGAGCTTGGGGTGGTTAGGTTGGAGAAGGAGGGGTTGGAGAAGGAGGTTTTGGAGAGGGAGAGATTGGAGAAGGAGAGATTGGAGAAAGAGAAGTTGGAGAGGGAGAGATTGGAGAAGGAAAGACTAGAGGAAAGATTGGAGAAGGAGAAATTAGAGAAGGAGAGATTGGAGAAAGAGAAAGAGAAAGAGAATTTGATTAGATTTGAAGGAGATTCAAGTTATAGGAATCTACAAGAAACACCCAAGAAGTTTTATCCTACACCACCTTTACAATCATACGATTTCGTTAAATCTAACGTACCACTTTCCAATTCGATTCATGCACCTAAAAACCAACCAAAACAAAAACAACTTCAACAACACTATCAACAAGCATATCAACCAAGAGGAAGGTATGAAGATCATGATGAAGATTTAGATAGTAATGAAGGAACGGTTAAGAGTTTTGGATTGGGTGATGGGAGTAGGGATAAGAGATCGGTGTCACCGGCTTGTAG
>NW_006768765.1:3880706-3965480 GCF_000204055.1 Melampsora larici-populina 98AG31 | reverse complement strand
ATCATCTGCATGCCAAGTACATTTAGCACCAGTTGTATCGATTACTGATCCGATATCTCTTAATTTACTTGAATTTCCATCTGAACTTAAACATGTTATAAAGTGAGGACCTTTACGATTGGTTTCTGATTTTTGAATGGTATAGTATTGATTGATAGGTGGAGTGGATTGTGTTCTTGACATGATTTTGATTTTGATGGTGTTCTTGGTGATGGTGATAGAGAAGTTGATGAAAAAGTGGTTCAAGTCAGAAATCGAATCGAATCGAATGGTTTTTTTAATTTTTTTTTAAGGATGCCGCTGCGGGGACACCCCCCCTTCACTCGGGGGACACCCCCCTGGCTGTATTTCTGCCTGTATGCAATCAAAAATAAAAAAATAAAAATAAAATCCACCAAATTTGAGATTCATCATGTTCTTCAATCTGTGTATGCCACAAACCTCTCCAACCATATTCAGCCAATAGTCAAGCTTTTTCAAAGAACAGCACATTTACTTCATCTTCAAGCTTTATGTCTGAAATCACCCCAATCGATCCAGTATTGTTAGGCCTTGAACCACATCAGCTACCATACTTCTCATGCAAGGAAGCCGAAGATGCTATTCAAAGCTATGCTAATCAACAAGGTTACTTTTTGAATCGCCTGCGCTCAAAGAAAAGCAAAACTGGATGTGTTAGAAAAGTATGGCTAGAATGCGCTCATGGAGGGAAGCACACACCACAAGAGAACAACATACAGACAACATGTAGCAGGCTCTTACAGTGTCCGTGGTCAGCTGAAATCAAACGCCATCTAATTACCGACAATACGTACGAATGGAGGGTTGTAATCACCATGAATGAACATAATCATGAACCTTCAGACACCTTAGCAGAATACCCAGGGGCCCGAGCTCTGACGGACCAGCAGATTGAACAAGCAAAAGAGATGAACAAATGTGGAACAGCACCCAAGGTTATCTTGAGGAATCTAAAGTCATCGGACCCAACTAATCTCAGCATACCTCGCGATATTTATAACTTGAATAATCGAGACCGGGATGATTTTCTACAAGGACGGACATCACTTGAAGCCTTACTCGACACCCTCAAAGAAGAAAGTGTATACCATGCATATGAGAAAGACTCGGATAATCATTTACTTCGTCTCTTCATTGCACCTAAGATTTGTGTCTTGGCTGCTAAAAACTACGGTGCTACAGATGTGATCCTCATGGACTCGACTTACAAGACTAATAGGTAACATCATCTCTCTTCAATCTTCATCAAGCAACAGATGAACTGACATCTTGACTACATCCTTTTAAATCAGATTCAAAATGCCACTTCTACATGTTGTTGGTGTCACATCTACTCATCAAACACTCTCGTTATGTTATTGTTTCATGCACCGAGAAACTGAAGAAGACTACCTTTGGGCATTGGGACACATCAAACTTGCCTATAAATCGTCTTTATCAAAAGATGTTGTTGTAGTAACTGATCGAGAACTCGCCCTTATGCGCGGAGTAGCTCAAGCTTTCCCAGATGGCTCAAACTTACTATGTAAATGGCACATTGAAAACAACTTAACTACAAACCTGCAGAAACACTTCCGCGACAAAGATGGAGAAAATGACAAAGGGTGGGAAACATTCAAAGCAAAATGGACCGAGGCTTCTAATTCTATAACTCCCGAAGAGTTCACTGAACGCTTTCAAGGACTTTGAGAATACATCAAGCCAGCAGGCTTTTGTTATCTTGAAAAGATCTGGCTTGTACATAAGGAAAAGTTTGTACTTGCATGGACAAAAGATGTCAAGCATTTTGGTCACACGGTCACCTCACGAGTAGAAGGAGGACACGCAAACATCAAGGAGTGGATCCATGTGTCCACTGGCGACCTCCAAAGTGTTTATGAAAAGATCGAACTGGCATGTCAGCAACAGGTTAATTGGATCTCTTATAAAATTGGACATGATCGCAAATACAATCTCATTCAACTCCGAGGCGATTTCTGGCTTCAAGTCCATCGTAAGATCTCGCACCATGCATTGATTCTTGTGTGTAACATCATCCTTCTTCTCTTCCAAACCACCACCTGAGTTAACCTCATCATCATCTAATTCTCAGACTTTGGAACAGTATCGAAAAGCAGTTCCAATGACTGAGAACTCGCCTTGTTGTACATATGTATTGAGTGGATCCCAAGGTTTACCTTGTTCCCATTTCATTCGGAACCTACTTGGTTCAGGTGACCCAATCAAAATCGAACACTTTGATCCGCACTGGCATTTAGAACAATCAAACATCATTGATACTCATCAGCATGTACCAACCTCAAGTGAATTATTTCACAACTTACAAGTACAGCACTCGCATCTCCCTCCGCATCTTCAACTCACACTTGAAAACAGCCTTACCGACCTATTACACAACTGCACTGCACCCGTGAGTGATCCAGTCCCGATTCGCAGTCGAGGGCGTCCTTCCGGCTCCACTTCAAACTCTACTAAACGTGATCCATCGGGTTTTGAGTATGTGGTAGGTAGTTCTATCTCAACTCAAAAAAAAAGGAAATGTGGTATATGTCATCAAGAGACACATAATAAGCGTACTTGTCCCTCTTTGAACGGTGCTTCTACTAGTAAAGCTGTTAAACAACATTCTGCAATACAAAGTTCAAACCAATGAAATCCTTTAATGGACTTGTTGTCACTTGAGAGAATCTTCTGCTGCTCTTAAACCCTTTGCCATTGGTCCTGAGCATCAGGTCTACAACAAAACACTTTTTATTAGTTAATCACGATCAACCGTTGATCGTTGTTGATCGTTCGATCAAAAAATCGATTTTTATTTTTATTTTTGATTGCATACAGGCAGAAATACAGCCAGGGGGGTGTCCCCCGAGTGAAGGGGGGGTTGTCCCCGCAGCGGCATCCTTATATATTTGCTAGGCTAAATTGGTATTAGTATGGATGTGATTCTCATTCATCTTTGAATGATCTCTATATATATAACAGTACTAGAGAAAGATGGCTGTTTGGCAAGTATATGTGAAGTAGATAACTAGAAAACTGTAAGAAGGATAGTTTTTGGATTGTGTTTGATGTCTTTTGAAGATCATTGTGATTAGAAGGGATTAAAGGATAGGTCAAGTATAGTTGGTTTGAGGAATGAATGGTTCCTTTTTTTTAAGATTTTGTGTATGTGTTATGAAAATTTAGGCTACTCAAAGTTGTGTATACTTTTACGGTACTCAAAGCAAGTATGTGGCTGTACATACTTGCTCCCACATACTTTTTTGTGTTGTGTTTAAAACTATGTGCGGCTGGCGAAAGTATATATTTTTTTTGACAGCAAATTCACTGACGCCACCTGAGACCCTTGTCCAGTTCTGAGTTGAGTTTGCCCTGCCCTCCCTCACCCCCGGTTCCCCTCACCCCAACCATGTCCGATCAACCTCCTCCACAACCAAACTTTAACAACTCAACCAACAACTCAACCAATGCACCTCGCAAAATCCAAATAACTCCCAAAACCCCCCAGCAACACCCATCAACTTAACCTCGAGCGACGTTGTATGGGTCTGCACAAACACCAACAATACTAGTCCAGCCACCCCTCTTCAGCTTATATCGCCCTATCCTCACCACAATCCCTATATCTCCTCACCTTCTCCAGTCATCTTGGCTTATCCTGGATCTCAGCCTCTTCAGCCAGCTATATCACCTGCTCCTTTGGTACCGAATTTAACATCTTCTGTCTCATCGACTCCTGCTCCAATGGGGCCAACCTCCGATAAGCCAAAGAGGAAACCTCGTGGAACTGGAACTTGTACTTCGAAGAAGAATAGTAAGAAATCTTCTTCGGCTTCAGCTTCAACCACTCAATCATCAGTTCAAGCCATTTCAACCGCACCATCATCAGTTCAAGAGACTTCAGGTGGAGCGATATCACCAGAAGAAGGTTTGACCGTGAAAACATCTGTTCCAGACACTTCAAACGCCAAATCACCAGTTGAAGACAATGACAACTCTCAAAAGCAAATCTCGTGGGTGAAAGATACAAATGAAGATGGCAAGACTATGCTTGATTTAATAGTAGAATGGTTGTGTTTCACGTGGGGTGATCAAGATTCTCCAAATGACTCAGATTGGATGTGCATGGAGAGCTACGATACCGAATCAACCAATTACTCACAATATTGCATGGGCATCCCCAAAAAAAGAGAATGTGCAGAAAGGTGTGGTAAGTTCCTTTCGGCAAAGGGGTTCAGTGGGTTCACCTGCCCTGGTGTTAAACAGCAGGTCTGTGTTTCTTTCTCATCAATTCTTTTAATTGACAAAAACTGATGATAATTTCTTCATCTTCTTCGAATCTCATCCTACTTCAAATACAGATTGATATCTTAGAATGTAAATTTCATGGGGCCAAAGGCTAGCGTACAGGAACTGGTGGTGGAGTAATGATGATTGAGAATACAGAGGCGGAAATCGTGGCACTACGGGAAACCAAGCAATGGACTCCAGAATTGGAGGATGAGATGAGGGAGTTGACTGCTAAAACAACTAAAGGTGAGTAACTTTTTCACATATGATCCATATGTAGGTGGAATATGTAGCTGACTGCAGTCTGACACAGACATTTTACTTAGCAAATGTGCCTACTACGATGTGCTCCTTCCAATCATGAGCGATTGTCCTTGCAACGAACCTATGAACGCAGCTGAAATCGGTATAATCGACTCAGATTCTATTGCCAATACTTCAACACAACGCTCTTTCCCCCCTGTTGAAGAAACCTTATCAACTCAATGCACTAGGGGAAATCAATCCCAATCTATTGATCTCAACACTTCTAAGGATATCAGCAACGAGGAATTACATCGAGTTCTTGAGGACAACAACCTAATGATTAACAATGAAGTGGTCCAGCCGAGACCTTCTAATTCGTCCTCTGTCCAATGCTCTTCTAGCTCACAATCTCTTGGTCAATCAAAGTCCAATCCACCTGGTACCTTTAGTCCAGCCAACAACCCTTCCAAGAACGAATTCTCAAGACGCAACTTAGGAGGCTCGGGTATCTTGAAATCAATCCAATCATCGTTACCTACTCAAGCGGATTTCAAAGAAATGAATGAAAACAATAAGGTTGCAAACAAAAATCAAAAATTGATGCTGGAACAAGTAGCCGGAGCGACATTGGGTATGGCTAGTATCTTAGAAGCACATTTTGGGAGTTAAAATTCAAACCACAAACACCCGGTTGAAGAAGAAGATTTAACACCAGAGGCGATAGAAAGGAGACTTGCTAAGAAGAAGAAACAAGAGGAGCTCGAGATTTTGAAATTGGATCGGGAATTGGCTCAGGAGTGCAGGGCTTTGGAAGACCACAGCCAGGGCGCGGGCCTTTCCAAGCTAGAATTAGCTTGTGAGAAGATTTCGATGATAGCAAAACTTTTGGCTTCAACGATTCCTTATAACGAGGCTGAACGGATGGCTCAGGCTGCCCTTGAGGATTTGAAATAAGCCTCGGTGATTAATTTGGTTTTATATTTATTAAGCTTACATTTTCTTTTTTTTATTTCTTTGGTTACAGCCATTCCAATATTTCTTGTTGCTCCGTTTTGAAACAGAAAAAGTGAAACTTGGTGAAACCTAAGTTTTTACTCGATAAAACTTTGAAATTGGCTGTAATTCAAGGAAATACAGCCAATTTTCAGGTTTTAACCAGTTAAAACTTAAGTTTCGAGCTCATAAACTTTTTCTTTTCAAAAATGTGAGCGACAAGAAATATCGGAATGGCTGTAGTTTGAAATCTTAAGATTTATTGAAATTTCTTTATCTTCAAATAGTCAAGTATTCCAAAAATACTAAAAAAAAGTTCTTGTCTCTGTCTTCAAAGAAATGATTAGTGTTCACTTACAATCTGGCCACCTCAGTTATATTCCTATTGGTTCTTATTAAAAGTTGTCTTCAAAAAATCCTAAAAAAAGTTTCTGGTCCTCTCAAAAAAAAAAATTAAAATGATGTGTTATTAAAATAGTTCAAAAGAACATGGTATTTGAAAAGGGTTATCTCCTGATTATATTTGAAATAAAGATTGATTTTTTGTTACCCAAAATTGAGACCAGTTCTCTCATTGTCCTGACTCGGACAGTGATTTTTGACACACTTGATGTTTTAAAAAAAGTGTAAAATTTAAAAATTTCTCATTGGATTCACAAGATCAAATGATTCATTTGTAACATAAGATATCTTGTAACGTACAACCAGTTTAAGTGCAAATAACAACTGCTCCAAAAACTTTTGAATTCATTAAATCTTTTTGAGTGTTTAAATTGATCAAAGTTAAAAACAAGTCACTCAAATATTGAAACTTGAAGATTATCTTGAAACAGGATCACTAATTTTGATGTATTTGAATTATTCTAAAACCCTTTGGTTCAATAATGTTGACTTTGACAATAAATTCTAAAATCTTCTAGGAGAGTGTTTTGCCTGACGTAAGCAGTATTTTGTCCCAATCCCAAAGGCAAATGGTCACCATCAGTGTCACCATTACCATTAGGGACTTCAAGATTTACCGGATGTTCTGGGGTCCAAACATCATTAAACTTAATTGAAAAATTGTGTAGTATGCAACACACGCGCAGCCAGTTGGTTGCATGTGTTGCTGAATGGACATCCTTAATGAGGATCCGCAAGTCTTGCAAATATTGGAATCGCAGCTTAAGTTGGCCATTACCGTGTTCACTAACGACCCTTTGTTCACTTAGAGCCCGGTTGAAATCCCTTTTCAAAGGATCCAACTTTTGCAATCGAGGGCTCTTGAAGGTAGGAATGATATTCTTTGAACATGAATAACCAGAGTTGGCCAAGAGATATTTGTTCTCGCTAAAATACTGATCTAAATTTTGTGCAAGCTAAACACAACTGGTCAACAGCAACATTCATCATGATCAAAAAAAAATCAACTTACATGAGTTGAATTATACACTCGTTGGTCGTGTGCACTACCACACCACCTGTGTTTGGCGTAGATGATTCGACCTCGATGATCACTGATCAACAGAGTGTTGAGTGCGTAGATATGCTTACTAGTCCAGAAATACTCGGGATTTTTGACTGGTGCAAAAGAAAGAGGTATTAAAGTACCATCGATACACCCTACGCAGTCTTTAAAAAAAGACTTCCGCCCAAAATTCCGCTTGATTTCATTTCTTTTGTCTTGAGGCGGCCAGTAGACGTATTTGTACTCTAGTTTTAAAATGGCCTCGAAACATCAATGTGTAAAATTGTGAACTGAGCCTTCTAAAAAGACTAAGTGTCAGTATGGTCACATGGAATTTGGTATTTGTAACGTACCACTAATACCAAAAGCCCGCCCTATCATATAAGCACTACCACCGCTCCCGCTATGTCCGAGCCTATACAAAGTGACCATCAACTGCCATTCAACAGGTGCTTGAGGGTTAGAGGCGTTGTTGTGGAATACGAGATCATCACGGATGAGACTTGCTAATTGGTAGAAGTTTTCTTCTGACATCCGTGCCTGGGTTAGTTTCATGCACAAAAACAGTAACATCAATTGCTGAACGTGATTGGCAAATGGAAAAAAAGGAACTTACATGTCGGAGAAAGTTTCGTTCAGTTCCATTGAAAACTGCATCAAGCTTTAGGTTTTGAAAGGTCGTAAGCCGTCGATGAATTTGGGGTGCAACATATCAGATGTGAGTAAGATCTTCAAAAGCTTGACCAATTGCTAAAGCGATCTTGAAAGTGTGTTCATGAATTGCTTGCTGAGACATAGTGAAAGCTTGAAGGTCATAGCTGGATTTGAGGAAAGTGTTGAACGCTTGAATGAGGGAGAGAGCAGAGAAGAGAAAGACTTCTTCAGAGTTGTCCATCAACATCAAAGCGGTAGTCAATATCAATTCAAGGTGAAGGCAGGCATATAGAGCAAAGCAAGAGGGGGGTTGTGAAGTGGATTGGAGGACAGATATGACCTGTGCAGAGGCTCAACCAAGCTCCGCAGATATATTGTGCCTTTGGCCAGTTCGAGGCATGATTAACACCAAGGAATGAAGAAGACAAGTATGTTGGGGTCCTCAAAGCGACATAGTTCTGGACCCGAACATACTTTTTTTTCCCCGCCCAAAAAAAAAACTCAAAAAGTATGTGGGAAAAAGTATGTACAGCCACATACTTGCTTTGAGTACTGTATTTGTGTATACTTTGTTGTGTATACTTTTTTTTGGCAGGGAAAAAATGAAAATATACTTTTGGCTTCTTTTTCCCTGCCAAAAAAAACTATACACAGAAAACTATACACACTATACACAACTTTGAGTACCGTAATTATTGCGTAACTGTAGAAAGTCTTCTTGCTTGTAGGGTGTGGATTGTTTTTTTTGGGAAAATTACATTTCCAAAAGGTTTTCCAAAAAGCCAGATATCCAGAATATCTCCTACGTTTCTGAACTTTGATCAAATCCCTTATTCCCACTGTTACCAGTCTTCTGGACTTTAAAGGCAAAATGGCATTTAAAGACATATTTTGAATTTTTGTCTAGGGGTAAAAGAGTCTGGAACATAGTCAATTTTTTGTTATGCAAACTGGTCTGGAAAGGTTTGTGGAAAAGTTCCAAAATCAATTAGCTTTGTGTAGGACAAATTGTACAAGCTGATCATCATATATACATATAGCTATTAGCCATAATAATGTATGTACTTTCAGTGTCTGATTTTTTGAGTGTCACTGTGATCAGTACTACATACTACTAGGAGTAGGTGTTAGATACTAGCTTCACAAGTTAGTAATGGTAAGTGCCCTTTAAGAGTTGGCATACAAGTTACAAATATATTTTGCATTTCTGAACTTTGATGAAATCCCTATATTGCCACTGTTACCAATCTTTTGGACCTTGAGGGCAAAATGGCATTCAACTTCAAAGATGTATTTTTGTCTAGGAATTCATGAGGAGTATTGTAAAAGCTGATCATCATATCTATATAGCCATAAGAATGTATGTACTTTCAATGTCTGATTTTTTGATTGTGATCAGTACTAGGAGTAGGTGTTGGATAGATACTAGCTTCATAAGCTAGTAAAGGTGAGTGCCCTTTAAGAGTTGACTTGCAACATCTAGATATAGATGATGAATCCTAATATTATTCCAGAATAAATTAGTAAACAAACAACAAAATCTATATTTATGTATCATGTAAGATTTTTGGTCAATCTATGTTTTTGGACTTGACCAGAACACTATGGATACAGAGAGAGAGATTGCATGGATCAGGTATTATTAATACTATGCCTCTTCTTCACAACCTTTCAGAAAGCAATAAAGGATGATGAAAGACTTACTGAATGTGCTCTGGATCCACAAAAGATCTTGAAAAAGAAAAGTATGTAAACCTCATTGATCAGTAAAGACTACCACCCAAAAAAAATCAATGAAACATATAAAAGAAAGAGTTTGAGAGCTTACCTAACTTTTTTAGTGCTTCTATTCCAAACAAACTCATATTGATTTTGAGGAAAAGTTTTTTGAAGATAAGCATTAACATGTCTACCAGCCCATTGAATAGCTTGCCATCCCTCAGTCTGAGTGATGAATTGATTATTAAAAGTCTTATAAGGATTTCCATTCGGATGTAATTCTTTTGCAGGATTTAAAGGTTTGATTAGATTCTCATCATGGATCCCACTGTAACCAAAGAATGGATGATTGTCTATGTATTCTAGTAATCCTTTGATTCGGTCTTGGTTAAAGTATTTTATCGATGGAAATCTTTCTTTACCGTGCTTTTGGAATGATGATTTGTTGACTAATGGAATTCGCATCCAAACTACAAAATGTTCAACTTCCTTTGGTAAATCCCATGGGAAATCTGTATAGATCAAAATCAATGGTTCATAAGAAGAGCTGAAGTTGAGTTATAATGTGAATTTGAATAAACTTTATTCATGATTTCTTTGGTTAAAACTTACCATTCTTTAAAATCTTCACTAGATCTGATCTTTGATGACATTGAGGATTTAGAAAACTTGGTAGGTTTTCTTGGTTTCGAAGTTTAGGGTTCCATTCCATTTGTTTATAAATGTTTTCTTCAGGTGTTTTATGATTTTTTTGTACATTTGAAAAGTATTGGGTATAACGTTCCTAAGATAAATTTCTTAAAATCAGTTTTTTGTTTTTTGTTTTTCTCAAAAGAAATGGATGTATGATGAATCTGATGTTGTTTCGTGCATGATAGAGATTTTGATGATAGAGTATATTGTAAAACACATTCTGAGAAAATCAAAAGCTCACTTGCATTTCCTCTGTTCGAGGAATATTCGAACCTCGTCTAAACCATAGTTGATACGTTAGTCAAGATACAACATACAAGCTCCGAACTGACAAAGTCTTTAACACACCCTTGTACGACTCGCTCAACAGTCTCTGGATACCAGTTCTCTGGACCAGTGGCTTCCAAATGTGCTACTTTAGGTACTCTAGTACTTGAAGAAAGACTTGATTCTAAGACTGGACGACATTGAACAATGAAGATTTGTAAAAGAAAATGGAATAATGAATGAAGGATTAGATGGTTCATATTAGATATGATATATGAGTCAATCAAAGGATATCTGTTTCTTGGGGACCTGAGAAGTGTGGGTCAAATTTAACAGGCTACACTTGGGACCACAATTTCAAAAGAGGACTGATAAGATCTACCAGTCGTTCGCTTTCATTCATGGAGTCTAATCTGATCTTTTTTATTTCATCAGTACATATAGGTGTGAAACAGTTCTGGTAAGCTCAGACTGATCAGTGATCTGGTTGAGTAAATGTTTTAGAATATTGCAACTTGTGATATGGGTAATACATGGTAGAGTTTTAGAAATCTAGCACAAAGAAACTTCAGACCGATCATCCATGTAAGAATTTCTTCTGAAGTTCTGGTTCGCAGGGAAGCATGTATAAAAGACCTGCTTTGATTCTTTAAAGGCATTGAAGTTGTTTTAGAGTTACTTGATAAATATCGTTACAACATCACCAGTCACGACCAGTGGCACCAGTGTGTGTGTGTGGCTATTTTCAAGTGAGTTGGTTGGGTCAAATGTTTCCATATGTATGATGTTAAAGTATTTATGAAACGATCTTGGTGTTGTTGTAGGACAAACAGACTTGTTAACAACCGACAAGGCAATGATGTAATTTCTTGTTTGAGTTTTTTTGTAGTTGAGTGAAGGAAAGTTTTAGAATGGGAAAGAAACTTAAAACAAATTTGTATTGAGAATTTTAAAAGGTTCATCAGTCAAAATCAAATTGTATACAAATTGAATTTCAATTTCAATTTCGATTCAAGCATTTCTTGCAGTTGTAAAGAGAAAAGTTTCACTTGAAAAGCTTCATCTTCTTGCAAAAGTTTATCAACAAAACATCAATTCTGTAAACTCGATTCTCAACTTTACACAGCATCATCAAAACTACTATTGTCAGAAAGGAGTAAGACCCTGCATACATTCTGCAAACTTTCAACATTTACCTTGATTGGAAAACACAAAAAAGGAAAAGGCCA
Source organism: Melampsora larici-populina 98AG31 (assembly GCF_000204055.1). Lineage (NCBI taxonomy): Eukaryota > Fungi > Basidiomycota > Pucciniomycetes > Pucciniales > Melampsoraceae > Melampsora > Melampsora laricis-populina. Next base: position 3,953,921 of record NW_006768765.1, on the reverse strand, counting down.
TCCAAAGACAACACTCAAAATACTAAAACCTGATGAACTCACCTATCGATTCAAATCCATCATCATCATCATCATCATCATCCATCAACTCATTAGATCAACTTCATTCAAATTATCAATCAAATCATCAACCTTTTGAATTATCAAATCTAGTTCTAGTAACCACTCTAGATGGTAAATTACATGGATTAGATCGTAATACTGGAAAATGGAATTGGACTCTCAATGATCCTTCTCAAAAAACTGAAGGGCTAATCGATTTAGCTTCAGTTCAATCTAATCATCATATCGATCAATCTAACTCACAAGATCATTCGGAAATCTATGCAATCGAACCTCATAATGATGGTGACCTTTATGTACTCAGTCGTTCTTCAAATTCATCTAAACTTGAAAAATTACCACTTTCAGTTTCACAACTTGTTAATCTATCACCTTTTACATTTCCTTCAGATTCTTCAAAAATGTTTGTGGGAAAGAAAGATACTAATCTGATTGGAATCGATCTTAAAAACGGACAAGTCGTTGGTGTCTTAAAGGCTGATATCAATCGTAAACCACATAAAGGAAAAGGTCGTCAAACTTGTGAAAGGTTTGATAGTCTTTTAAATCGTCAAACTTGTAGAATGGAAGATGATGGTCAAGGCTCATCATCCAGATTTGAAACTGAAGAGTCTCAGAGTGATGATGATATTGATCAACGACCAAGAGATTTGCTTTATATCGGTCGAACAGGTATGTTTTCACTTACATTCTTTTTCATAATGTTCTACTTGAAATTAACAATCCGATGCTCTTATCATGTGATCCAGACTATCAAATATCAATTTATTCTAAACCCGATACACTCATCCAAACACTACGATACTCGACCTACTCACCCTCTAATCTAGGAAACAGTTTACAATCACAATGGACAAGAACCCCAGATGAATCATATCTTGAACCTATGCATGATGGAAATCTGATCTGCTTTCAATTCGATCGACTTTCAACTAACAATCCAGGTGATCCACTCCAACATCAGGATGGCAAGATCAAGTGGCAAAACTCATTTGATTTCCCTGTTACCAATATCTTTGATGTGGCGTTTCCCAAAAAGACTCAAGATCTCAGCAAGGACCTTGATCACAGACCCGATCCATCTCGTCCGTCTTGGGAAAATACCCACTCATCCGAAGACAAAACACCCTCAGCTCAACAACCTGTCATGTTTGTTCAACCCAGGCTAATGCCATCTCAAGGTGGATTATCCTCACAAACGTTTTCATCTATGTATGAACAATATAACCCGACAAAAGCTTCACAATCTGAATACCCTCATTCTTCAACCTCAAGACCCGAATCTGATCCCACCGTTCATTCTAAGAAAGCTTTTCTAGGAAACTTTGATGAATCTTTCTATATCATGTCTCAAGACAACTATCCTCTGGTCTCTTTTGCTCCATCCGCTCAACAAGCTCTTGGTAACAATAATGTCATTGGTACTCATACTCTTCTTGATGCTGGACTAGCAACGCATACAATTGGATCAATTTATGATCGTAGTCTTCTCTTGGAAGCTGGCTCAAGTGCGAAACATGGTCTTCTTGATGGTCGAGGCCGTTGGAGAGACAATCCACCCTTAGCCTTGGATCCTGCCCCACAACCTCCGTTAATCCCTTCTCAGGAAACACGCCCAAGTCTAGCGAAGAAATTCAGTCTATCTAGCATCTTATCACCAACCCCTTCAAACTCACCCTCTAGTTCAAAGTCTCCTAAACCAGTGATTCAGCAACGTGCTGCTCAGATCTCTTCACTAATCGTACGAAGCTTCAAAAATCAACTCATCCAATCAAATGGCTCCCGTGATTCCAATGAGCAACCTGACGATGTTACTTTGAGCATGAACCCGACCTTGGCAATCCTATTCTTCACCTTTGTTCTGGTATGGTTAGCCTCCAAAAAGACCCGAAGTTCCCACTCTTACCGCTGGGATAATCTGGCGCGGCGGACGTCGAGTAGCTTACCTGAATCAATTGCACGTAACAAGCCTGTTAATCTTTTTGAATATTGGCTGGGTGGTAGACAAAGTGAAGATGTTTCTCAATCGGCGATTGTGTCACCAAAAGCCTTTCACGATCAGGAATCAAACTCGGATAGTCTTACAGATGATTTGGTGGAGGGAACTGCAGTTTCGAATACAGGTACAAGAGATGGAGTCTGTGGTGTAAATTCAAAAGTTAATATCGTCGACTTTCAACCTAAACCTTCTGGTCTGACAGCCCCTTCCACCTCGGATCAAGCCGATGAAACCACAGATGAAATCGATAATGATGATGGTGAACAAGCAGAAAGCGGGACGCTTGAAACACCTAAACCGAAGCCAAAGCCTAAACGGAGAAGAGGCAAACGACCTGGTCAAAAAGCAGCGGCGGCCGCTGCTGCTGCTGCCAAAGCTGAAGCAGAAGCCTGTAAAGCTCAAGTCGATTTCCCTGTTTCTATCATTGATACCACTCGGTCATTAAAATCACATCCTTCAATGACGACCATTGCTACTGCTAGCCCATCTCAGCCCACCTTGCGCTTTGCAGAAGTTGAAAACGAGCAGGCAACACCATCAAAACCAAAACTAAACTTGAGGAAAAAGAAATCACATCTCAATTCTACTTCTTCACTCAAACAACCCAGCCTGTCTGACCTTACCCAGCAAATCACTCCCACCAAGATTCCTGATCACAGACCACCTGAGCTAGACATCTCTGCTACTACTACTTCTTTCGGTTCCTTACTATCACCAGTTGATTCCGGAGGCTTTCAACCACATAAGATTGGATCCTTGATGATCACTGACGAGACTCTAGGTTGGTTTGTTCTTATGATTTGCATTTTATACCTGTAACTGACGCATTGTGTTACGATTCGATCTTTAGGATACGGCTCACATGGAACAGTAGTACTCAAAGGAACATTTCAAGGACGACAAGTAGCGATCAAAAGATTATTAAAAGATTTTGTCACCTTAGCCACTCATGAAGTCACCCTTTTACAAGAATCAGATGATCATCCGAATGTGATACGATATTTTGTAAAAGAATCATTAGAGAATTTTTTATATATCGCACTTGAATTATGTAATGGATCGTTATTTGATTTGATTGAAAAGAAAAACTTTAATGAATATGAAGAGATCTTAGAACATTTTAATCCGAAGAAAGCATTAAAACAAATCACCTCTGGTTTAAGGTATTTACATTCACTTAAGATTGTACATCGAGATATCAAACCTCAAAACATTTTAATTAGTTTTACAAAAGGACCAGTGATTTCGAATAAAAGATCAAATGAAAAGAAATCGATTAAAGCACCATCTTGCAAAAATTTGAATCAAAGAAGAACCGTTAGAATGTTGATTTCGGATTTCGGACTTTGTAAAAAGTTGGATATAGATGAAAGTAGTTTTGCTCAAACTGCTAATCATGGAGCTGGATCATTTGGTTATAGAGCACCTGAAATCTTAAAAGGACAAGTGAATCTAAATGAACAAAGCAACTTGACCCCCAATTCATCTATAACTTCATCCACGATTAATTCTACGTCGAATGGATCGATTGAAACTAATGAGAATGGAACGAGTTCGAATGGGAATCGATTGACTAGATCGATTGATATCTTTTCATTAGGTTGTATTTTTTATTATGTACTTACTAGAGGTGAACATCCGTTTGGAAGTAGGTATGAAAGAGAAGTGAATATCTTGAAGGGTGATATGACCTTAGAACAGTTGGATGGGTTTGATGAAGAAGCATTTGAAGCTCAGTATTTAATTAAATCTATGTTGAGATCTAATCCAAAAGAAAGGTAAGTGTCTTGTTTTGATTCGAAAAGATTGTATGGAAAAAAAAAACGAATTCAAGATTTAATTTTGGGTTTTTTTTTTGGCTGCTATAGACCTACAGCAGAACAAGTTTTACAGAACCCATATTTTTGGAATCCGAATAAAAGATTAATGTTTTTATGTGAATCGAGTGATCGGTTTGAGATCTTAGATCGAGAAAGTCAAGAACCTAGTACGATTGAAATCTTAAATCGATTAGAAAACCTTGAAATCTTTTATGAATATTTACCTTCTACTTTGTCACGTCAAATCGGATTAGATTGGGATAAGAGAGTAGATAAGATCTTGGTTGAGAATTTGGGAAAGTATAGAAGATATGATTTTGGTTCGATTAGAGATTTGTTAAGGGTTTTAAGAAATAAAGTTTGTTTTTTTTCGAAAAAAAAAATCTATTACTTTTTCTTCAAACTCCAAAAAAAAAGAAAAGAAAAAACTGATGTGACATTGACCTTTTTTTTCTTCTTTTTTTTTGGATTTCATCGTTATGAAATGAATATAATAGAAACATCATTTTCAAGATTTACCAGAAAACTTAAAACGTACATTAGGTAACTTACCAGAAGGTTTTTTGAATTATTTTACAAAACGATTTCCTTCATTGATTATACATGTTTATTTGATTATTGAAAAGTTTTTGAGTCATGAATCTATGTTTTTTAATTATTTTTTGAGATCTGATGATGATCAACTTGATGATTTGTAATACAATCCTTTATTTTTCTTTTTCCATGATTGTATATGTTTTTTTGGGGGGGTTTTGTATTTGGTTTTGGAGATCAAAATTTGTGGATAGGTTTTGTTTAGGTTGGAAATGGGAAATGAGAATTTGGAACGATTTCAGAGGGGTTTTCTTCTTCTTTTTCTATAGCAGACTCTCTTTTCTTTCTGTATATGATGATGTTTTTTCTCTATTTGGATATCTCCTCTCTCTCTCTCTATGTGTTTCATTTTTGCTCATTTATATTCATTGTTTGTTTTTGTCGTTCTTAGTCTCTCTTTCTTCTACTCTTTGTTTTTGCATTTTATTGTTTCAAGAGTATATATATCTAGATTGAAAAGTATAAAAAGATTGGATTGATTTTACAGCTTGGCATTAGAGGATTTCAAATTTATATAAGTTGCATGTTTTTTTTTCACCTGAATCCACGACCAAAGCTCGCAAACGGAAACTCCCAAAGAGAGATCAAACCGATGTTAAGGTAACCCCTAACCCTCAAGACACAGTCTCAAGTAGAAGAGATCTATCTTGAGCTTCTCTCAGCGATAAATAGTTTAGCACAAAGTAAGAATTGATATATTGCCCAAAGTAAAGTTGAAATGGAACACTTTCTTGTAATACAAATTGTGATTTTTGTAATCAAGTTTATATAAATAGTTTTTGTGGGTATTTTTATGGTATATAGTGTAACAATAATTGTAGCATGTTTTTTTTTGCTTAGTAAAGAGAATGAAAATGAAGTTGTTAAATCGAGCATTGTAAGTAAGAAAAAAAGTAGAAAGAAATCATGGTGATGATGATGATGGGGCATAACATAAATATAATGGACATTGTTCGTGTAGAGGTGGTATCTTGAGCATAAGTTGAAAGTAAAGAGAGAAAGTGGGTTTCATAAAAAGCGTGTTGCTTCACTCATCTGTAAAAAAATGATTTGAAGATTAGGATTGAGGTCGACGATGGCATGAGAAGAAAAGGGTGACTGACATTTGTAGCAGTAAGGATAAACTGAAGTATCCATAGCTTGTCTGACGGTTAGGTCAGGACTGTAGCCTAAGAACGCAAGCCTGTCATTCAAAGTCGCATCACTGGTATCTTGGCCTTGAACGCGCTGAGATAAAAATGACTATTAGTTACGGAGGTCTAAGACAGAGAATTTCAGGGAATTAACCAACGTTTCCACCAAAGGCATAGGTTCGACCTTTCGGGTCAGCTTGTTGCCATTGCCACCAGATGGCATCGACATTGGAGTGATGTAAGAAGAAAATACTAAAAGATTGCATGTGTGAGTCTCGTGAAGGTGTTAGGGTGAGTGAGGAATACGTACGGCTGCAAGATTAAAGGTAGAGTCAGTCACTGATTGTTTAGCAGATACTGCGATAGAGAACAGGGTCACTTACATCATTGGCGGCATAAGAAGTAGGAGACATGTCCTGTGACAAATAGACAGCGAATCAAAAAAGTCAATTGCAATGAATTTGAACTTTGTAAGCGAGGAAGGACATACCCCTCCGATGGTGGCATGGATCGTTCCATGAGGTCCAGGTGAATCAGGGCCAGGAGATGAAGGGTTGGTACCCTCGAGTCCAACGTGGAAATCTATGTAATTGTCAGCACTCTTCACCACATTAACAGCATTGGCGTCGAAATATTGTGATCCGTACAAAGTTCCACTAAATTTGAACGAGAAAAAAATCAGCGATCGTTGGTTTGAGAATAATGTGTTCCAAATGTGAAAAGGCCCGTACCCTTGGTTGAACTCTGGAGGTGAATTGAAACCTCGCTCGAGTAAATGGGTATCAGGGTAAAGTAATTGAAGGTTTGCAAATGCTCCATCTTGAACAGTTCCACCTCCAAGTCCATCTTGATCGTTGGAAAAGTCCATACCGTTACCACCAAAACCGACCTGTTTTCGGAATGTTAGTATCCACCCATGAAGGAAAAATAGAGAGTCTTTGTTGTTTCACTCACTTCAGGATCTGGTGACCAGACTGGGGAGGCAGTCATATTGGCGGCGTCTAAACTCCAGTTCCATCTCCTGTTGATTGACAGAGCGGCTTCAGTGTATGAAATTTTAAATACTTCTGTAAAAATCACTCACGGTAAACCTCCGTTGTAGCCACATGACTGCAAAGCCTGTTCATAGAGATGGATGAAATGTCTGTGCCCTATAGGTGTACCCAAAAATCAGTTAATCTAAAAAATATAAAAATTTGAAAAACCTGAAAGAAACTTACATGGCAAGAATTGAGCGACCCAATGTACGTTTGGCCTTGAACGATCATGTACACTCTCAAAATCATCATACAATCGAAGGTTTGACCTGGGCTTCAAAGTCGATGGTTTGGTCATCAAACATTTAACAGCAGACAAATACGATTTTTGGTCGGCACGAGCCATAGAACGCCATTCCTTTCGGACGGTGATGGAGGCACAGGTTCCAGTGGGTGAAGCGCCGGATGCAGTTGGGGTTGTTTGCTTGCTTGATGCAGTGGCCGATGAGCTGTTCGGAGATTGGTTGCTTGAGGGCTGATTGGACTGAGCTGTCTGAGGAGAACTAGTTGAAGAGCTTTGCGTAGGGCTCATCGTATTGCTTTGAGCGCCATTAGAAGGAGTGTTTGAGCTTCTGACTGGTGCATTGTTTTGTTGGGCTTGTGGTTGATTTTGTTGAGCTTGTTGTTGGTTTGATTGACTAGAAGCTCGGTTCCGGGTGGAAGGTTGTTGTTGTTGAAAGTTAGGGAAAAAATTGGCCCATTGATTGGCAAACTGCGAAAGGAAATCTTGTGAGCCTATTTGTGGAAAGATTGACATGTGAAAGCCTTGTGGAGCTGCGTTAGCAAACAGGTTAACATGGTTTTGTACTAAAATAAGGAGGATAGATGACTTGGTTTGAGTCTTCATGATGATGTTTATAAATGCTTGATAAAGTATAAAAAGTTATTCAAATGAGCAGGATACTGATATGCTCTTAGTTAACGATTTGTAATAAACAAGGGGAATGCGAATGCGTGGTACTGAAGTCTTTTTGTGCTGCAATGTGTATCTCGCAAGGCAAACGAGGAGATGTGATTATTGTCCTTGAATGCTGAAAGGCGATACCTTTATATGAAGACTCAAATAAAGTCTTCATGAATGTGATCGACTGACCGTCTTTCAGTTGGACCAGTAGCTCAAGAATTGATCAATATTTTCTGCAAGTCTAACTATCAAGAAGGTCATATGTCTGACTCTCCTTCATTCGGTTTAGTCATGATTGGCTCATACCTGAGCTGATCCAGCTTGAATCGCGGTAATCGCCACCTTTGGGTTACCCTGATGTCACCCGCAAGGAAACGGTACAAGACATCTCGGGTTGAAGACACCTAATCAATCTTGACGGGTCTGGTCTGCATCAAATGTACGCCGCGGTCAATTTTGTCTGTCATGGTCAATATTCACCTCTAAAGCCTGCCCCCTTGAAGCCGGGGGCGTTTGTGGAGCGAGGGAGTTGGCTCTGCTGCGAGCCGGATACAATCTGATGTGACTTCATCACGACCTAAACCCGGGATCTGTTCATCTCTCGGCTCTCGGCGGTAGCGTTGCCCTCAATGGCTATGGTGTATGTTTCTCATTTCCTCAGACTCTAAGGATTGCATCAATGACAGCCAATTACAACATGTCGTGATGGACTGACCCAGGCAACACAATTGTGTGGTGGACTGACAACTAAAGGTGTCGCGCACAGTGCGCGCTGCAGTGCCCTCGAAAGAAACAGTTCAACTCGTTTTGTCACTTCGGAACCTACATTCAATGACCCGAAGGCTCAGCATCTTGTTCAAATTACAGATCAAAGATCCTCAGGTGGACTCCAGATTGAAGATATCCTCTTTTGAAATAAAGTCACTCGGCGGCTTCCCCAGACTGCTTAACAATAATCCCATCGCAAGGTAATAGTTGTTTGGAAGCGGAAAAGCAAAACAGTGCCGGTTATGAGGTAGAAATTACCGGATCGAATTCAGGATGTCCACGTTTTGCCTGAGAAGTGATCACTTTAGTCTCTCCGCCATTTTGATCCAATGGTACAAATTCAAGAGACCTCACTCATATTATGTACAGTCGTTTGCAAAAAGCTTGCCGCAAATTCACCACCAAATTGCTCGATGTTTTGCGGGCAAATTTGGGCAAGCTTTCTGAAAACGACTGTATGTAGATGGACATCACGACGTGAGCGGAATCACCGTTAGTCAAAGTCAGTTCATGATTTGCCTGACTTACAATTGCTGATTCCACGTCTTGAGCCTATAGATCGATTTGGACACACGGTGAGATTTGAACGTGGCGGTCGACAAGACGGCTGACTGAAACCTTGGTTGCAGCCGCTAATTCCAAGGTTTCAGCATATTGGACTCATCTTATTTTCATATGGTACAATATGGAGGGATAGGGTTTTAGAGTCAGATTAAATTGGTAGCGCATGCCCATGGGTGATAGACTGATGTTCATTTCATGGTTTTAACAATCACTTCTTTCCTATTTTAATTGCATGTCAACCAGTGTAGATTACAAGATGTCTAATGAGTAACGATGGATGAACGAAATAATCCTTTTTCAAAAGCCAACAACAAAAAGACAACAAAGAAAAACATGCTTTTGCTGAGAATGTTTCGAAGAGAGGAGAATAAAATGCGGTAGAAATCATGTTGAAGTAGTCAACTTTAACGATTAAAAAAGCCAAAACTTGAACAAATTGATCCCGCATGGTAGAAATCTAGGTATTCAGTGCCAACGAGCAGTGCTTCTGTGCTTTTTATGTCTATAAGGTTCACCCCATAGGATATCCATTCGGTTTTTCCACTTATCCAAATGGATAAAGGTAGCCGATTGTCCATCTGGTGAAATTTCCAATTGACTGAGGTAATATGTACGTTTCCCGCCTGTTCCAACCTCGTCAGTCTCTGGGATCCGCGCTCTAGATGGATACCGTAATTCGTAGCCATCATAACTCCAAGTGTATTCGACCAATTTCGTATCTTGTGGTGCTAGAGGTTTATCATAGACCGTGAACGAGTACCCGAGACTGAGGAGTTGAGATCCGTCGCCGTGTACAGATCTTCGAAAAAGGTTATCACCCCCAAGAAAATTTGCCGCCTTCAAGAGTAGAAGGAGTTGGTTTAAGTCATTGTCTTCATGATGAAAACTTGTGGGGTGGTCCCACGCTGTGAAGATACAAGAAAGACAATGTCAATATGATGGATAGGCGCGATGCTGGCGCGAGGATTTATGTGTCGTGACTGTATGTAATTGATTCGAACTTACCAAAAGCATCTGTCCATCCGTGCCACATGTGGTGAAGCGACATGAAAGGTATGCCAGATTGAAATAGACCGCTTCCATCACCAGGCACGTCCATCTGGTGCAACGAGTCTATTGGTGTGAGGACGGTGTCCTTTGTAGCACCATTCCCCATAGCTTGGGCAGCGCTGTGAGAGGGACGATAATCAAATGATTAATTGAAGATACTTGAGGCTCCCAACCACAGGTATCTTGACGTACCAACGCGTGTAGATTTCATCACCGCCAAAGACATCTTTGTTGGCCTCAAGGCAAAATTCGTGTTGTTCTAACATTTCCTTGAACAAACCCCTTGAGATGATGATCCCACCTCCACCGTATGCCATGTTCCCGAAAGTATTCAGCTGAGCCACAGCTTCTGAAGTGGTTCCGACTGAAATAAGATCAAACGCAAGGCTTAGTCTATCTATCGCAAACGGCTGGAAGGATCTGAAAGGGAATATTACTCACGAAACCACTTCTTGTCTGGATCATATTTGTTCAACTCTCTCCTGAGCATACGCTCATCAACCCATACCGTATCGTCGTCACCAATCACATACCATTTTGGGTTCTCATTCTTCGACCGGGCGATCTCATCCATTTCCTTCAAAAGTGCAAAGTATCGAATCTCGTAACGACTAGAATGTCGAACTTGAGTGCCGATCACTTGACACATTGGTAACTGTCGACGTGAGTGAAGAGTTTGCGAAAGCTCTTCTGCTTTGGAAATGGTATGATTCGAGTCTGTCTCGAAGTCAGACTCGCCAAGAAGGATAATACAAGATGGTGAAGCAGAGTTGGAATGTGGGCGAGGATTGAGCCAATGTGACCATAGATGGGACAAGATTGTAGCGCGGTCCGCTGTGGTTGCAATTCCAAACATTCTGGAAAGATGTATATATGTCAACTTGGGAGTTCAGCGTATCAAACAGTGGAGGAAAGTAGAGAAAGAACCTGACTTACAAATCGGAAAGCTCGGGAGCGTCTTGGCTTAAGACGATCTCTCGAGGGAATGTGTGAATCGGGACTTGATCAGGCATCAAAATGTTCTGCAAGACATGAGACTTTAAATCGATGAACTGTGCCCATTTTCGCCAGCTTGAGAAAGGAAGAGGATGCGAGTTCCATTGAGGAAAAGCTTCGAGTCCAACTTGGTTTGGGTCGTATTCTCCAACCACAGGTAAAATCCGACCATAAGCTTCAGATGGAATACCGTTGTGGGCTCGGACACCGATCAGATAAAGGGAAGAGCGAGCAGCGTTTCGGACAAGATGAAGGGGTGAAATGATAAGAATCAAACCAGCTATACAAGTGCAAATGATAAAAGGTATCAAGCGATGACGCCGAAGGGTTGTCTTGGATGCCAACAAAGAGACGAGATGAGGTCGCGGAGAACTTTGAGGAGTGGTACCACTTGATGATTCAGGAGGTGTAATGACTATGGATGAAGGCAAAAGGAGTTTCCCCATCTTGATTAGGCTCTAATTGAGATTCAGAGATGATATTTAGTTAAATTTCGATGATAGTTCAAGTCGTGGTAGTATGGTACGCTATGTTGGAAGGAGTTTTTCAGTTTAATGAGGATGTAGGCGGCCCAAGACCAATCAGTTGAACGCAATCAAATGACGCTGAGAATGTGGGGTATTTACGCGCAGTTTGAAGATCGATGGGGCAAGTCTATGCACTGAAAATTGTTGATGCTGAGGGTGAATAAGATTTTGTCGGATGATGGGTGGTGGAATGATGGTGCAGTGGAAAATTGTAAACTTGCAAGGCTGGATACACTTCAGTGAGATTTTAAAGACTTCCGAATGATTGATGACGTTTGATTAGTAGCTGTGTGGTTCCAAAGAACATTTTGCGGATCAAAATCATGATTGAGCATTTGATCAGCAAACGGAGCAATTTCAGCAATGACATAAGGAAACATGAGAAATGTCGCTAAGCGGTGCTAAGCTCTCACCTGAGATCTTCCACAAACCACAGATAATATGTAGTGTTTTGGATGAAAAGAGATCAGCCAACCAGATGTTAAGGTTGAAATGATGATTGGTCGAAGCAGGAAGCAATGTAGTAGAGAATGAAGGTGAAGGATCTTTCGAAAAGGAACAGAAAGTCAGCAAGTGCACAGATTGATTCAGAAACAATGCTGGACCTCGAAAGACATGGAGATTGACCCACAGTCTACAGGGTCGATCTGATATGGTTAATCCAAAGTCGAGGTCCAGGCTAAGCGGCTTGAACGGTTTGCAGGTGGATTGCTTTAGAGTTTCGTAAATTAGTGACGGAGCAAAATGAAGAGGTCCAACCTCAACCTCTACGGCTCCCTTAGTGATTCTTTAAGTATGTTCAGCCTAGCCTGGATGAGGAAGCGTTTGGGTGTGAGGTGTGATTGCAACCAACAAATGATGTTGTAGAATCTATCCACCAGAGCGGATGTTCTAAGTGGTAAGTCGATTAGAAGACCGCACTCGTATCTCGCCTGATTTGCGGCTATTCGTCTGGTGTCGAAAGAGTAAATGGCTGAACTGGGCGCGAGAATATCGGAAAATATTTCTTTTGAGCAAGGCTGAACATCACCCAGGAGCATCAGGAGAGGGGTGTCGTAATACTAACCGAACTCTAAGCGGATTGTTGACTTGGTTCTTGCACATCAATCGGAATTGTCAACTGGGCGGTGAAGATTAGCGGACAAGAACAGATCTCATCCAAGCTGATTGAAGATATTTAAAACGTTAAATGAAAGACTTTGAAAGATGCTACAAGTTGTCTCAGTTGTGTGCGGTGGGTTTTCAGCACCACAGCCTCAGGAAGGTTCTTATTGTCGGTGAATTTGACAATGGTTGTGACGTCTGATCGGGAGTAAAGGTCGAGCAAACAAGTCAAGTCGAGCAGATCTCAAGTCGAAAGACCACAAGGTTTCTACATTTCACCGTTACCGACGCAAGTCTCTTGCCGATCGATGAAGTATGCATATGCACTTTGGTTATCCAGCCAAGTGCAGCAGAAGTCACGGTGCTCCTGTTCCATGATATCATAAATTGTAAATATTTTAAATTTTGCGTGGGTGTGTGGGATTTCCTTGATCATAGTTTGCCAAGCTGCTTGAGCTTCAGTCTCACAATGAGCAATGTTCTTTAAGAACATCAATCCTCGTCCACCTACTCCGCCTGCAAACGCGCTGCGTGCGGAGGAAGAGATGGCAAGCTGGCTCGTTGACCTCATCCATCACTCGGCAATCAATTTGATTGCAGGCATCATCCAGTGTGAAGGGTGTGAATTTGTTGTATCACAACAAGATCAGATCTTGATTACATCCTTGCACAGGCTCTAAAAGCAGATGCGGCCAAGGTTGATAGATCTAGGGGTGTTACTGAAGATCCAGGGGAGATAGAAAATGCAGATTCCAAGTCAAAGCTTACAGCCATTCCAAGAATAGTTGATTGAAAACTTGCAAAAAGTTCATCAGCGCAGCACTGGCAGATAAAACGACTGTAACTGGTTTTACCAGTTGTCTCTAAAATCAACTTAACCGCACCTGATGTGCGTGTTGACCACAGAGTGGCTATGTCAAATCTTTCCTACTGATGAGAAAAGGATGTTCTCCCCACTAGCCATGAAAGATGAACAACAATCATAAAGGATTTAGCAAGTGTTTGCAAAAGATACAAGGTCTGCCCAGAACTTGGAAGTATGTACACAACTGCGGCACAGTAGACCTAGTTCACCTTTGCACAGTTGTTTTCAAAAAGCTTGTTCCAATTTGCCAGGAAAACTCATGCAATTTGGCAGTGAATTTGTGACAAGCTTCTTGAAAACAACTGTATATAACCTGTCATCAACGTTTGTTATTTCTCACTGTGACTCCACAACGCAACGGGCAAAGGCAACTCCCGTTGCGTTGCGCGCAACGCAAAAAGCGTTGCTCTCATCGTTGCTCACGTTGCTCACGTTGCTCCTCACTGTCGAGCGAAGGACATATGGGCATAAGTTTGGTTGTTTTATTGGCATATAAGAGAAGAATCAAAATGTCAAGAGGCATAAACATAAATATAAAAAAGCATACGGCATATGGCATAGTTTAGTTGATCGACAAGCAACAATAAGAACAGATATAATGATATCTTGAAGAAATAGTTTGAAATACAATGATAAACTACTTTTTAGATTGCCTACCGCCAAAAGCGTCAATGGCCTCGTTCACTTCGGTATAAGTGTGTGCTAGCGGCACACGCTGACGCCACCATAGACGCGACCCTACGCAACATTCTATGGTACGAGGTACCAAGCGCACTCGGTCGGACGAGCATATATCAGCTGCTGCTGAAAATGTCCGTTCCACTATCGCCGAGCTTGCAGATAGACTCAGGTAGTCTTTAGCCAGAGACCCCAGCACTGGAAAAGACCCGCAGTGCACCTGGCGATGTGAAACCATCAGATCCCGAAATGCGAAATTTATAAGAGAAATATTCAAGAGAGACGCATAGCATACCTTCCACCATGACAAGACCGCTTTGGTTTCACGCGCATTGTCTTTGGAAGACATTGGGTGAGTTCCCTTGATGTAAGCAGCTACTTCGTTTGACTCCACCTCGGGACCTTGAGCCTTGAAAAGTTGGAAGACATTGTCGGACGATTTAAGATTCGAAGAGGCTGATTCTAACGTCGCGGTTCTTTCTGTGTGCTTAGGATCAGTGTGAGGGTGAGTAAGGCTGATCCTGGCGTGCTCAAGCTTGCGAGTGTCAAACTTGTCTTGTAATAACTTGCGTGCTCAAATGGTGATTTCGTGCTCCGAACCAAAAGCACGTTTGAAAAATTGAATTCGGAAAAACGGATTGAGAATTGTCGCCATGACAGTTGTGTCGCACTGCAATGCCTCCTCAAAATACTTGTCAACCCTGGCCTGCATGGATCGGAGCATGGGCAACAGAGCGTCACCCATAAACAATTCGTCGACTCGTGAAGCGAGGTGGACCTTGAGAGCATAGAACTCAGGTATGACAAGGCATCCATTGGGTCCGTCACCCTCCATGCGTTTGGTTAGATCCAAGAATGGCTGTTGACATAATGATTAGTCAAAATGTCAGCTGAGGACCCGATGCAAAGGTTAGTATTGATGTAAAGACTCACCGAGAGTTCATTCGTCAAAGCTTCAAGTGAATTCCAGTCATTGGGTGTAAAAAATATCTCGTGAAAGTAGCCTCGTGGCTTTTGGCTGCCCTTTCGTCTTTTTTTAGACTTGAGAAGGGCGAGGTCATCGGCTAACAGTTTGTTGACAATCTGCCAACATAAAACCATATAAATCGAAATGTACTTCTTTGAATTCATCCTCAAAGAAATCGACTACTCACTTTACGTGCCTTGACCAATCTGTCAAGAGAATCAAACTCCGCATTCCACCGAGTCGCGTTGTAACCGGGAGTCAAAGGTAAAACCTTCAAATTCATACCTTTCGCTACTCTTGAGAAATGCCGTCTCCAAGCCGCAGAACGAGCCACACGACGTGAGACAAAGTTGGCCTGCAAAATCATAGATTTTTGAATCCTTACACATCATCAGAAAGTTACATCAAATAGAAGAACAAAGTTCAAATGGTTTACCTTGCTGATCAAACCATTCAACCGATTGGCTTGCTTTCGTGAAGCACTTGTGTGGTACTTACTACCAAACGAATCTTCATTTAAAGTATCAACACTCGGTTCCGGTTCCACAGCGTCCGCCTGTACTTGGTCTTCATCATAGTCTGGAGCACCTTCCATCATGTCTTCACATTCCGAGTCGTGATCTGTTTCTGGTTCTTCGGGTGCTTGCTCGTCCACCTCAAGATCAATACATATGGGGGTAGAGGTGTCATTGTCTTCATCCTCCTCGGCAATAACAGGAAGGGTACCAGCGAAAGGGAAAACTCCAAGTGCATTTTCGCGTTCCTGGAAACGAGATGGTGTGGTACTATAAAGTTCTCGACGGAACAGAACACAAGAATCTAAAAAGAGTCTTGAGATGACTTCACCGCTAGACAATGCAATAGTACGAAAAAGGATACCTGAGGGCACAGGTTCCGCGTCAGACTAAAGCTTGTCTGCTAGTCAACGACGAGAACAGGAAACTAACCTGAGGGCACAGGTTCCGCGTCAGACTAAAGCTTGTCTGCTAGTCAACGACGAGAACAGGAAACTAACCTGCAAGCTCGAAATAAAAGAAGAGCGCGTAAGGAAAGATGAACAGGAAACAATAAAAAAGTTTTGATTCTTTTCGACACCACACACCTGAGGGCACAGGTTCCGCGTCAGACTAAAGCTTGTCTGCTATTCAACGACGAGAACAGGAAACTAACCTAACAGACCACAAACAAAAGAACAAAGTGAAAAAGTAAAGCTTATCAGATAAAAGAGACAAATTGGAATCTAGTAGATGGACTTCTATCTACCTGCGAGCTCGAAATAAAAGAAGAGCGCGTAAGGAAAGATGAACAGGAAACAATAAAAAAGTTTCTAAGATGACAGTATTGATATCAGTTAACAGTATGATCAAAATCTGAATTGAAAGATGAAAAACTCACTGATTCTTTTCGACACGAAAAGAATCAGAAAAGAGGAAAGAGAGAATTACAAATAGAGAAGGAAACCCCCAAAGAAATCCAGCCGCATCCCTTGATTCAACTTCCATGCATTAGCCCCTTTGTTAACCATCAGATTTGCTGCTAAGTCTTGCATCACATACAACCACTACAGAACCATTTACCACCTCCATTCTTATCCATCACACTTACCAAAACAGGAAATGATCTTTGACCACACTCATCAAGATAGGATATCTTAACACACCCCCTCAAAGAGCATTACCCCAAAAACCTCAAACCCAAACTACGTCGAAGATTAGTAAATTGTTCTTTAGGAAGTTGTTTGGTTAACAGATCAGCCACCATTAGATGAGTTGGACAATGTTTAATTGTGAGATCTTCTTTCTTCACCACTTCACGTATCCAATGATAATGTATTTCAATATGTTTAGTTCTAGCGTGAAATATTGATTTTGAAGTTAGATGAATTGCTCCTAAGTTATCACTATGAAGAACTGTAGGTTGCGGATCAGTGAAACCAAATCGTGCCATCATGTTTCTCAACCAGATTAGCTCTTGACCAGCCTCAGTTATAGCTCTATACTCGGCTTCGGTTGAAGACAGAGCAACCGTTGGTTGAAGACGACTCCTCCAGGAAATAGGACCACCAGCTAGTACAAACACGTATCCAGTTGTTGAACGTCGTGTGTTTACGTCTCCGGCCCAGTCAGCGTCACAGTGAGACAATGGACACTCAAAACTTCTCTGACCGGCAACAGTTGTTGAATCATTTCCAGAATACACTATGCCGATGTTAATTGTATGATTTAAGTATCTCAACACGTGTAAAGCTGATTCCCAGTGAAGCTTGCTAGGACTTTCAAGATGTTGTGAGAGGACTCCCACAGCGTGAGCCATATCCGGCCGAGTACATTGGGCCAGGTACATCAGAGAACCTACAACGCTCCGGTAGGGAAGTTTGGTTTTAGCAAATTCGTTTGCCTCCTCTTCAGTCGATTTTATGAGCTTGACGTTAGGAGACAAAGGAGTAATTGCAGGTTTTGAGTCCGTCATATCAAATCTCTTGAGAACCGTTAATGCGTATTGTTGTTGAGACATTGAGTAAGTTAAATTGTCAATACGATTGATTTGAATACCAACCACAGTGTGAGCTAGACCCAAGTCCTCCATCTCCCACTTGGAGGCAATTTGAGATTTGAAAGTTGAGATATCATTGCCAGTGATGGCCAAGTCGTCGACATGAACGTACACAGCTGTAAACAGATTTCCAGCAGACCGAGTATAAATACAATGATCAATTTCACATTGCTCAAAACCGACTTCAATGAGAAAGCTTTCGACATCATCTTGCCAGATCTTCGGTGACTGTTTGAATCCGTACAACGATCTCTTCATCCTCCAGACTTTTCCAATGGTGGACGCAGTACGATACCCTTCCGGAATCTCCACATAAAGCTCTTCCTCCAAAATACCATTTAGAAACGCCGTCACAGCATCCATTTGGTGCACTTCCCAGCCATTGATACTAGCTATGGCGATTAAAAGACGAAGAGAGCCAGGTTTTCCGGTTGGAGCAAAAGTCTCACCATAATCCTGTCCAGGAATCTGCGTGTTACCCATCGCAACGAAACGAGCCTTAAATTTAACACTGCCATCTACCAAAAACTTCTTCCTAAAAATCCACAACCCACATATGACATTACGGTATTTAGGACGATCCACCAGCTCCCAGACTTCCTTCTTTCTAAGTGAATCAAACTCCTTATCACATGCTATCCTCCACCGATCAGCATCCGCTGATGCCATTGCCCTCTTATAAGATTTCGGATCTGGAGTAGCAAAAACGTCGACAAGATTACACTCTGCAGGAAGACACAAAAAAAATGACTCTGTAATGAAATCATCATTGAATTCGGCTCCTGAACACATTCCGCTCAGAGTGTCATGAATCTTCTTAGACATCCGGTTAGAACGCCGCGGAACTTCAACTGGCTTTTGACTTGATGAAGTGGTTCGTGGCTCCTGTGAACTGCTGACTGAATTGTTGTCAATTGGTACTGACTTCTCAACGAAGTCGGTGACATCCAACAGATCGTCATCATCATCAAAAAAATGAACTTTGACCGAGCGTTTAGGAGGTTCTGAAACAATACTTGAAGGCAGAGAATCAAAAGGAAATATATCTTCATTGAAAGTCGCATGATGAGTTATATAGATTTTTCTTGAAGATAAGTCAAAGAGTTTATAGTTGAAATTGTCATCTTCATAGCCTATCAAAACACCTTCTGAACTAACTGGCGAGAATTTCGATTGGCGAAGTTCTTTACGGATCAAACCAAAAGCTTGGCATCCAAACACCCGAATATGATTTACGGACGGTTTTCTGTAATACCAGACCTCAAAAGGTGTCTTTCCACCATCCAGCGCTGCAGTGATACAACGGTTTGTCAGAAAGACAGCCGCACTGCACGCAAAATACCAAAATCGTATTGGCAATGCTGATTCAAGCATCATCGAACGGGCCCTGGTATTGATAATTCGCATACCACGTTCGGAAACACCATTCTCCTCAGGAGCGTGGCCTGAGGTCAAATGAAGAATAATACCCAACTCCTTAAGCTTTGGACCAAGTAGGTTGTTGAGGAATTCACTTCCTCGGTCCAAGGTAAATTGTTTGAGAGTACATCCCGTCTGTCTTTCGGCAAGCGCGATGTAAGACATAAACGCCTCGAAAACTTCTTCCTTGGTTTTATCATGGAGCGGATAGATATGGCGAAAAGCCGAGTAATCGTCACAAAACAGGATAAAGTAGTTTTCATTGTTTAAGCCAGTTGTTCTTATAATACCACTCAAGTCTACATGGACATTTTCTAGGAAGGTACGCGCACGAGGTCGAGTTTTATTGTGGGGAAGTTTGGTATTTTTAGAGAGACAACAAATATCACACTTTAGATCTTCTTCTGAGTATACAAATTCATCCACACTTTCGAGTTTGGCCATGAGTTTCAGGTACTTGTTGCTAACATGGCCTAATCGACGATGTTGAAGAGACGAAGATATCTCAGTGACCGAGGCTGAAGCGGGAGTCGATGAAGAGTGAGATCCACTCACTGGTTTGAGTAAGATGAACATGAGATTATTATCTGAAATGAAACCGTTAAAAATTGCGAGATCATTCAAAACTAGTGAAAAATTTTTAGAGTCGTGGAAAATTTCTCGAACACCAAGCTTCTTGAGTAAACCACCAGCAACAAGGTTCCTTGAAAGTTCAGGTACGTAGAGACAATTCTTCAGTTCGAAAACAGATTCATCTCCAGCTAACAACTTAGTTACTCCTCTACTGTGGACCGCTAATGACACATCTCCTCCAGCCAGTTTCAGGCGTTTGCTGACGTCTTTGATTTTTACAAGGGAATCTTGATCAAAGAACTTGAGGTCTCTGAACATGTGATGGGTCGCTCCAGTGTCATGGAGCGCCCAGTCTCGAGATGAAGAAAGAGCCGCGGAGACCAATGCATTGACCAACGGGTCTTCGTCGAATTCAGACGGAGATGCCCAGGCTTGAGATTCATCCGGAGTTTCAGTTGTATCTTCGGCGAACTCTACATTAAGCGACAGAAAGGCCATACTCGCAGATGCGTTGTTGACATTCGAGTCGAAGACCTTCTTCACACCCCTTACAGACAAAGCCTGAGTGATTGGAGCAGACGAATGTGAAGACGAAGATGAGGTTCCACCCCCAGACTTTCCTCGAATTTTAGCCAGGTAAGCAAGTCGTTTGTCGGCATTCTCTGGTTTTGACCAGCAGTTTTTAGCCAAGTGAGGACCAACACATTCTTCAGGAGAGCATTCGCCACTGACTTTCTTACTAGGTCGAACCGATACAGCATTGACTTCTCTGATAGCAGCACAGGTCCATCCGTGGCGATCTTCATATTTTCTAAGGTAGGAGGCCACACCGTCTCGAGTCAAAGGATTCACGGTATTATGAATGTATTCTTTGATCTCGATCGATAGAGAGGGAATAGCGCTAATCAGCATCCTCGCGGACTGAGCATCTGACAGTTCGCCCTTCAGGCGATAAAACTCCCGGACAAGATTTTCGAACTTATCAACGAAAGCAGTGAGAGTATCGGACTTTGAGATTTGACAGGAGTAAAGAGCTTTAGTGACAGCTTCAAGTTTGTCCTCGGAGATGCGATTATGATACTCCTTGAGGAAAGACCAGCATAAGAAAGGATCATAGATAAGTTCAGAGGGATCTGAAGGGTCGGTAAGTCGATTTCTAGTTCTAACTTGATTAACCGAGTCCAATCGGTTTAAGATAAAGGTGGTTAGGTTGAACCTCGTCTTTTCGTGTTCCTCAGCTGAGAGAGACTGCTTCCGATAGTTGTTGACCTTGACATAGTGATGGAATTCTAAGGATCTTAACACCTCCATCACTGACTGACTCCACTCGATGTAGTTATCATCAGTCAGGTCATCAGAAACTTTGTACTTGCTCAAAGCATTCGTCATGATTTGAGAATACTTCTGAATGGCATCACCGAACACTTTTGATTCGACATTTTCCGACATGTTGACATTAGAATATGATTCTGGGTTCCGAGGAGGATTCACTTGATCGTTCAGTGAGACAGAATCCGAAAATTGTTTAACCGTTCCAAAGGAATCGGTGGTACTCGAGGTGCTTGAGCCTCCGGTAACAGTAGAATGATCCTGAGAATCGTCGAGGATGGATTGATCAATTTCTTCAGAACTCATACAAGCAACGTGGTCAATAAGATCGTATGCACTCTCGCTACCATATAAAGTTCTCGACGGAACAGAACACAAGAATCTAAAAAGAGTCTTGAGATGACTTCACCGCTAGACAATGCAATAGTACGAAAAAGGATACCTGAGGGCACAGGTTCCGCGTCAGACTAAAGCTTGTCTGCTAGTCAACGACAAGAACAGGAAACTAACCTGAGGGCACAGGTTCCGCGTCAGACTAAAGCTTGTCTGCTAGTCAACGACGAGAACAGGAAACTAACCTGCGAGCTCGAAATAAAAGAAGAGCGCGTAAGGAAAGATGAACAGGAAACAATAAAAAAGTTTTGATTCTTTTCGACACCACACACCTGAGGGCACAGGTTCCGCGTCAGACTAAAGCTTGTCTGCTAGTCAACGACGAGAACAGGAAACTAACCTAACAGACCACAAACAAAAGAACAAAGTGAAAAAGTAAAGCTTATCAGATAAAAGAGACAAATTGGAATCTAGTAGATGGACTTCTATCTACCTGCGAGCTCGAAATAAAAGAAGAGCGCGTAAGGAAAGATGAACAGGAAACAATAAAAAAGTTTCTAAGATGACAGTATTGATATCAGTTAACAGTATGATCAAAATCTGAATTGAAAGATGAAAAACTCACTGATTCTTTTCGACACAAAAAGAATCAGAAAAGAGGAAAGAGAGAATTACAAATAGAGAAGGAAACCCCCAAAGAAATCCAGCCGCATCCCTTGATTCAACTTCCATGCATTAGCCCCTTTGTTAACCATCAGATTTGCTGCTAAGTCTTGCATCACATACAACCACTACAGAACCATTTACCACCTCCATTCTTATCCATCACACTTACCAAAACAGGAAATGATCTTTGACCACACTCATCAAGATAGAATATCTTAACAGGTACGTCCAAGCTCCTCCAACCTCGCCTTTGACCGTTGAGGAAACCTTGTGCAGAAAGCACCTGGCATAGTCCGTGCTCGGATTCCAATTGTAAGATAGCTCCTGCGAAGGAGATGCGCTTTCGTCTCCGAGCTCGTTCGAATTGAGTTTTTCTTCCTCGTGCAGCAAAAACTGTGTGTGCATTTCGTTTGCCATGGTAATGTTATTGGAACCGGAGTCTGTCACCTGCGCAAGCATGTGGATAATGGGAAAAGGTAAGTTAATCACATTCACATTAAAAAAGAAATCAAACTGAAAGAACTTATCTTGTATTGAAGTTGATGCTTCTTCATGAAGTGGACCAAAGGCTGTGCAAGCCACACTCCCTTGTGATTCCAGGCAATCAACTTCAAAGTGAGATGTCGGACCTGATAATTCCAATTGTCGTCTATGAAGGTAACCGCAGCGCCTAAGAACGCGTGAATATTGTTGTGCGTCGTCCAGCCGTCATGTATCAAAGTAAATCGGCTGGTATTGTTCTGAGAAACAGTCAAAATGGTCAAAAACATCGAATAGATTTTAATAGCATGAAAGTACTTACCTTTATTTCTTTCAACACAGTGTCTTGGAACGATAAGTACATGCCAGCGGCTTCCCTAGCTACCCAAGTGCGTCCGAATATTTTTGCATCACGTCGAGCATACCGGAAGGCAATTCTGAGTAAGGAATCCTCGATGTGATTCCAAGGCAAGGCCTCTGCGAGAATCCAGACAGCCAATAACTGGTTCAGTACTTCGTTTTTGAAGGGGAGCTTGTTGATGAAAAAGTCGGGCATATGTTGTTGAGTAGTTGATGTTGTAGCAGCAGCCGCTTCGAGTTTGTAACAAGTTGGAGGAAGAAGGATGCCACTTTTGATGGCTTCCTTCCGAGCTTTACATGGATATCGGATACGTCCTTTGTTGTATCCATCACGATGAATCTTGAGGTTATTCAAAGAATCAGGAACCACACGGATGATTTTCTTGCACCATAGACAAGGCCAACCTAAGGGCTTCTTCGATTTATCCTAACAACATATCAAAGTTAGTAAAGTACCCTCCTATTTAGTGTTATAAATATGAACGTCTTACCTCGCCATCTTTGTGAACAGGTGTCCCAAAATAATCCAACACAGGAGCGTAATCCGGCTCTTCACCTGAACCATCATCAACTTCGAGAACCTTAGCCTTTTTGGCTTTCTGTCGATCTGTTAGACCGTGATCTGAATCTTGATCCATCTCGGCTTCAGATGGTGCATCATCTGGAGGTGGCTATAAGATTAATACATATTAGCTTTGTTTCTTTCGGTTATCGTGAATTTAATCAAAACATTGCTTACCTGTGAAGCCTTGGATTGCGAAGCCGGTTGTTTTTGCTTCTTTCGGGGTGCTGGTTGTGGTTGTGAAGGGGGGGGACTTGATTGTAAATCGGGTTGTTTTGAAGATTTCTTCTTTTGAGAGGCGAAAGCACTTGCTTGCGGTAGAGGAATGGTGAGTCGACTATCAGCGGAAGGCTGAACCATTCCGGGTAAGCTCTTTCAAGGTGTTGGGAGCCTTGATGAGCGACGAGCAGGTGTAGAAGATACAGGCATTGACGAGATTGAGACATCGGAATGGGAATCTGACTCTGGGCTGCTGGCCATGACCAACAAGTAATAAAGGAGACAATCGAAATTGAGAATGAAGTGAAAACGGCAGATAACTAAGTTTAAATGGTGATGTGACTGAAGACAACCGAATGGTTGAAGATTGATAATGAGAGACGAGTGAGAATTATCGAACACAGTTTGTAAAAACTTGGAATCTGTATAGTGGAAGGATGTGATGGTGGGGAAGTTGGACTTGAAGTTCGGAATGAATATTGAGCTGAGACTCAAGTCGATTAAACATGATTCGTCCTCCTCGTGCTGGATTGATTCGAGGTTGCCTGAGGCGCTGAGTATCTGGCCCCAAAAGGGAAGGAACTTGCTGTAATAGGCGGCCATAGTTCCAAGTGGATGTGACGCAAGGGGAGGTGATCGGTTAGATTGAGTCGACGACCATATGCGATCGGAATTCAGATGTAGCTCGAGGATGTGAAATTCTGAACTACTTGCCGGGCAGGCCCTGTTGCCCGTTGCACAGTTGCGTTGCTCACAACGGGGCCGCAAAGGCAACGCAACGGGGTGATAACCTACTCCCCGGTGAGCAACGCACCGGGCAAATGTAAAACCCGTTGCGCTGCTTTGCGTTGCCGGGTTTTGCCGTTGCTGGACGTTGCGGCGCGTTGCGCGCTGGAAGCAACGCACCGGCCCAACGTTGCTGTCATGCTCCAGCTCCTGAGGCCTTCCACATCTTTCTTTGTGGTTGGATCCCAGATGCTGAGCTTTTGCTCTGACAACAAGGACACATCATTGTCATTGGAGGATCATCTTCCTTGCATATTGCTTCACTTTGTGAAAAGAAAAAACTGCAAAAATACAAAAGTATGAGTTTTGCATGGGAGGGAATTTTCAAAGAGATAAATCAACTCAGCCTGAGCCCTGGACCCTGGACCCCGGACCCACAGGGCGCGGTTTTGGCCATGATATTTTGGCTTTTGGAAATTGGGGGGCCCAACAGGGGCATATGTACAAGTTACCCCGTTTTGGTGACCAGACAGATTCATTTGAAATAATTTCAAGGGTGACAAAGACAGAGATTTTTCAAAAAGAAGTAGGAAATTGATAAAAATGAGCAAAGAAAAAGAAAAAATCAATCAATCTTTGTCTTCATCAATCTGACTGTGCACTTAAAAATCCTACACTGACCTTGCATTGTTCTCAAAGCAGCCTCATTCCTTGCTGTACTTTCTTGTCTTACTTTGCTTGCTCTTCTTTTTCTCAAACAATTCTTGTTGGATTTCCCTATCCATAGGTTCTCACAGTGATCACAATAACAATCTACTTTTTCCTTAAGATCACCATTAATCACCATGGGTTTTTGTGAAGACAAGAATAAGCTGAGTACTTGCGTCCACTCTGCTTTTGATAGACTCAAACCTTCAAAATCAAGCATAGGATTTTCAAACATAATGAAAGGTGAAGTCAGTATAGATCCCACATTGTCTTCTGTGATGGGTACAATATTCATGCAATGTTTCTTGCTCAATTTATCAACTCAATAATAATTTGCTTGAGACCTTGCTTTTAGCTATCAATGATTTGAGCAGTCTTGCCAATGCCACTGCTGGCGTCAACTCTGTCATCCAGGATATCACATCAATTTGTTTCAAGCAAATTGTTGAAGGGAATGATACATGATTAATTGATATATCACAGAATAGAATTGAGAACCAGAAAAATTTGTACCATTCAATGATAATACAAAGCAGATTTGTTTGAAACAAACCTAAACAAAGACGTACCACAGGGAAGATGAGGACCTTGCTCCTAGTCAACAGATCAGTGTGTATAGCTTTGTATTTGGTAGTTTAGTAAGATTTGATTATGATTTATCAAACTTCTATACTTTTTTGAAAAAAATGGAGGGAGACATAAGCATTGTGAGAGGGGGCCACTGGGTAAACCCGTGGGCCTTTTGGGGCTCCACATATTTTGTGTTTCACTTGGTCAATCAGGTTTGTGGGAGGGGGAGCCCAGGAAGATTGATTACATTGTGGCTGATTTTGTGGACAGGGGGGCTGTCCATCCAACAGGTTGGGGTGTGGCCAGGCCACTACCTGTTTTTTTTTGGGTTGGGGTGCAGATTCAAAATCAGCCATTATTGGACCAGCTGTACTTTGATGATGTGCAGGGCAATGATGAGTGAAAGGTACACGATGCCCAACCAACAATGGACAACATAGTGTATGTACTTTAATTGACTAAGATTGACTGTCATCCATCTTGTGAAAACAAATCAATTGCAAATTACTTCCCAACATGATTTCATTGTGTCCTCAATCATAATTAGGGAACAGGCACAGGATACCTTGTTTTTGTGTGTTCTTAGTAGTTTATAAACCCACTCTTAGAGTGCTTTTTGAATTTGGGATCTGTTGAAGATTTAAGTTAGAATGCATGTGTCATGCTATGGTTACCTACATAAAACCATGATTGATGTTTGAAATGTCCAACAAATGAAACCTGAGCACAAATTCTGAGCTTGTGCTCTGACAATACAGACTCCCTCTGACTCACACCAAAACCTCTTCATATCTCCTTCCTCTCACCAACAACCTCTCTGTTTTGTCAACATTAAAGACAGCCACTTACTATGCCATCTAAATGGACTCCTGGTCAGGTCTGCAGCTCTGGGTAACTTGGCCGTTATCCGGGCTTAGTGGTATCTCCCTATTGTTGTTCCTGTATTGCATTCCCTCTGAGTGGTAGCTTGTTTTGCCCAATAGTGGGGTTCAAGTTGGAAGTCTGCCTAAAATGCAACTGTCCCTACATCAAGATAAGAGTTAAATTTTGAAAATACTATCAGAAAGCCCCACCTGAGAAGTACAGCCCAGCTAGCAATTTTCTTTTTCAAAAAATAAATTTTTGTAAAGTTGAGATGCCAAAGTGCATAGAATTCCAGGCACTTCTTGGCCAACTTGAATAACACCACTTGGGTCACACCAGGATTGAACATATTTGGGTGAAACCGGAAGAAATTATCTCTTTTTATTGTGGCAATATGGTTAGTCATCTGAATCATTACAAACTTGAGTATCAATTCTACAACATGAATTCCTATGAATTGTTGATTGTATTAGCATATGCAAAAATCGGTCTTGGAAACTTGCATTTTCCTTCTTCAAGGTGCACAGGCAGCCTGTCAAGTCTAGTATAATCAGAGATGATCACAAGCAGGAAGATTCTGGGGCAGATGTGTATTTGTGACAGTTGAATCATATCTGCTAGTTCCAAGTAGGTAGTAGAAGACTATCTCTTCTTATACAAAATCATCATTTTTCTTCACTCAAGACACCTGGGATTTTGAGATTCTGGGCATGGTTTTTGGTCTTGGTGATAAAAATGCAAACAACTTGGATAAATCTCTCAACAATCAAATCCTGTTTCTCAAGTTTTTGTCTTTTTCTACTCCTTCCATACCTAGCTTCACAGAATTTTTGGGTTTAGTATGGTAGAGTGTATTTGATCTCCTTTGTGTTCTAGAACCCTAGTCTAGCCACTCTTGTGACATTTTTTTGTACCAATACACACACACATTCTGCATAACTTGCAACTCAACTTTTGGGTCTGAAGAAGGTGTCCTTTGAAGACATATCCAAGGTAGATGGTAATCCTCCAGGTTGCTCACCAGAAACCAAGATCAGTATTTTTTGATCAAATGGTAGAATTTGTACATCAAGGACTGAATCAAATACCCATGGATCCTTGAAAGGAAATATCAAGATTTGCCCCCTTGTAAAGTAAGTCAGTACAAAGGCTCCAACCATGACTGTACCCTAAATCAAGTGATTTTATGTCATAAATATCAAGACCCTTTAGCTGTCTAGTCAAAGATATGGCTTGCCCAAGTCTTGAATAAGTCTGTTGTATACCTATTTGCCCTTTACAAGCAACAACCAAGGCATGATCCACACACACATATCACCCCAATTTTTTCTGGTGATAGGTGGAAACAATCAGCAGAGGAATGCTGTGCATCATTATCTTCACAGCCTACTTCTCATCATTGACTGTAAACCTTGAGTGCCTGCTTTTTCTCTCACCTTCTGTTGATTCAGTTTTTCGGTTTTTTAATGTTTCATTGTTGGCTTAACATTCCACAGTCAAGTAAACTTTCAAATTCAAACCAAAAATTGATCTATCACATCTAGTTGAAATGTAATATCAGTTTCTCTCCCAAACCTCAAACTAAAAAGTTTGCAGTCAAAGAATACATTAAGCTATCAAAAAAGATAACAGAAACAAAAGAATACAAAAAGTGGAGGCTGGACACCCTTAACTTTCTTCTAGAAAGTTGGGAGTGGTACAATGTTGTAAACAGTATATGATAACAGTTCTCCTCTGATATTGTGTCAGCCCATGTAACACCAAAAATGATCCAGTAAGGTGTAAGTTGCTTGTGCCTTGATCATCTCATGTAATGTCAAAATCTCAGCACAAAGTGAAACTTCTTGAAGTCTGAGCTTGTCTCAAAAATTGGAGCCACCACTTCAACTATCTCTCCAACACAGGTACTCATTCAGTCATATGATGACCTTTTAAATCTTTCTGTTCTTTTCTTGCATGATTTTTCATCTAGTATCCAAGTGATCATACATAAGGAAAGAGAATGCAAAACAGTTGAAGTTCACACAAGAATCCTGACAATCACCCATGACTCCCAAGTATTGAAACAGTGGAATCGAAGCAAGATAGAATGGATTAGAGTTATAAAGTGAGGTGATCTTGGAGTGTTTGCTCAAACCTTGAGAGGTGGAGAGGTGACTCAGGGATCCCTAAATTCTTGGGCACCACGTCCAGTGCACACTTAAGATCATAGCACAATCTTGAGCAGTATCATTGAAACATCAAGGGTAGGTTTGTTTGCATGCTTCCTACATTACTTCTGGATGATGTTTTCTAGTCATACATCACAGTGATCAACTCAGCCAATGAATCTAACTTTGTCAGATGTGTGATGCAGACTCTTCAGATCAAAGTTGGACTTGATCAAACAGCCACCTTGATGCATGACCAAGGACTGCATCAATGAATGGATAGTCTTTCCCAGAAGTATTGATCCCTCTAAGAATTACCCAGGATTGGATTCTAGCAATTGCAGGAGTACTTGATACATTGTTGAGGTACATGCATCCACCGCGCAAAGCCTGGAGATCTCAATCACTGACTATCAAAGAAAAAGGCTTTACGTTGTTCGTGTTGGAGACTGTTAACAGGCCTAATGATCCGTCAAATTGGTCCCCAGTGTGCTAGCGGGTCAAGGTCAAATCACGCTAGAGCCCGACAATCAGGAGTCGTCAGATGTGAAAAAACCACCTTTGATGGCAAGGCGAGTATGCATTTTGCAATTTTGTTTTGCGACGACCCAGATGTACGAGATAAATTTACAACAAGTGAGGCAAATCGGCAAATCAAGTGAAGTCTTGCGGCGTGACAAATAAATGTAACAGGTTGCAATGCGAGGGAGCTCGAGCCAGCTGGGTATCACGAGCTAGTCATATATCATCCATGCTCATTTTTACTCGAGACAAGTTGAAGTGAGCGAGTCTGATGGGCTTTGGCGTGATGCTTTGAAATCGTATCTCCTGAATGGTCGAGGGGTAAAGTCAAGAGATTAAGTTCGATGAGGTGCTATAGCAAGAGAAGGATGAGCCAGGATGGAACTATTGAGACAGGTTGCAGTTTTTCAGTCATACTCTTCTTGCCGAGGCTGCTGCTTTCCTTACCTAGGTCGATCTCGGAATTCAAACCTAGCCCACTCCAAGGGACGATCGAAGTGAGCAGAGTCAACGGTCCTCGGCAATTTAACATTCCCTCTGACTCACTCATCATTTTCACTCTCAAAACTCAAAACATGTCATCTCGTTTACTTTTGAAATTCGATCCTAACACTCCTACTGTTCCGATCATCGATCCTTCAAAGCCCAGAACAACAGTTTACAAAGTACCCGAACGCGCTCAAACCTTCGCACCACCTTATTTAGAACCAGAGGTCTATCAATCTCAATACGCGACAGATTCTGTGCCGATCGTCATTGACAATGGTTCGAAGCTCTTTTGCAATCTTCAAATTGCGACAAAATGAATTGAGACCTTGTTCTGATCGTTTCGATTTTATGTTATTATAGGATCTTGCTCACTTCGTGCTGGATATTCAACGATGGAGAAACCCTATCTGAATATTGATAATGTGATTTCGAGGTATCGAGATCGTAAAACGAATCGAACGATCACCTTGGCTGGATCAGAGTCTTACGTTGATGCAGCATCAAGATCTAACATCAGACCAATTCATGAAGAAGGTTTAGTGTGTAATTATGATAGCATGGTACGGATGATTCCTCTTATGGCTCTAGATGGGTAATCACTCCCTACTCAGAGTTTTGGCTCGTTCGTTGATAGAGGATAAAGTTCACCTCGCGTGATATGTCCGCTTCACTCGACGACGCGAGGTTGCGATAATCTATCGATGCTGACCATGCCAGATGTACACAAATTATTGAACCGTGCGAAACGATGGATCTGACGAACTGGTTCGATTTTTTTACTTTGATATCACATCTCCGTCGAAGGAAGGGATGCTAGATTACATTTTTTTGAAGCTCGGGGTCTCTGGTGACGCAGTCCATCATCCAATCTTGATGAGTGAAACTCTTTGTAATCCAGTCTATACTCGAGGACGTAAGTTATTCGTCTTATACTCAAGCTGGTCGAATCTATCTGAACAAGTTGACCAAGAGTGTTTTCCTTTTGAACTTATGATATTTTCAGTCATGTCCGAACTTTTGTTTGAGACTTATCAAGTCCCATCAGTCTGTTATGGAATCGATTCATTATTCTCATATCATGACACACATTATGATTTACCACTCGAAGAACAAACCTCACTAATAATTTCATCATCACATTCAAGTACAACAGTCATACCCATCATCTCAGGAATCCCACATGTAGCTCAATCTCGTCGATTAAATTGGGGTGGTTTACAAGAAAGTGAATTCTTTTTAAGATTAATGCAACTTAAATATTCCACTTTTCCTTCTAGGATGACCTCTTTTCAAGCTTTTGATTTGGTTCAAGATCATTGTTTATTTTCAACTTCTTTTTCTGATGAAATTAAAAAACTTCAAGATCCTGATTCTTTAGCTGAAATTAATCGAGTGATCCAGTTCCCTTTTAATTCTGTGGTAAGTAATTTTGTCATTGTTTCAAAAAAAATCACTGCATAAATTGACTATAATCAATTTATATCGAACTGGTATGTCTTTACAGGAAGTGGTAGAAAAGACAGAAGAAGAATTAGCAGTTCAAGCCGAGAAGAAGAGGGCAGCAGGACTAAGACTACAAGAACAAACCGCCAGAATCCGAATGGAAAAGGTACAAAAAAATATCTCTCTCCATATAATTGGTACCTATCAAGCTAAAATCTGTTTCTTTGAATTGGTTTATAGTTAATACAAAAAGAAGCAGATTTAGAAGCTTTTTTTGAACTTCAAGCTTGGAAAACTAAAGAAAGTAAAGCTAAATATTTAGAAAGATTATCATTAGAAGGATTTGAAAATGAAGAAGAATTAGATGCACTTGTAAAGAAAACTCAATTCCAATTGAAAAAAGCTCGTAATAAAGATTTAGGTATTGAAGAAGAAGCAGATAAGGTATGTCAGATTATTAAACTCTACTTTCCTATCTCCTTTGAACAATTTTTCGATTCTTGTATCATTGATTGATTATCTTGCTATATGATGAATTCGTGTCTTCAGGGAGAACCATCTTTCCCATTGATTGATACCCCAGATCACGCCTTGGACGAAGAAGGTTTGAAGGAGAAGCGACGTCAAAAGTTGATGAAAGCTGGACACGATGCGCGCCAGCGAGCAAAAGCAGAAAGAGAAGCTGAGAAACTAAGACTGGTCGGTACTTCAATTATACTTAATTGTTGCTTGATGGAAGATCGTCGTATTGAGGATATCTATCTTTTTTTGTTTGCAAATCTTTATGTTTACAGGAAGAAGATCAGAGGAAAGATGCAGAAGCAAGATTAGCAAATCCAGAAGGATGGCTTGCAAAAGTTAGAGCTCAGCATGAGGTACGCATGATCATCTATATAACCAATCTATAGAAATCTTTGAACTAAAAGGTCACCCCAACCAAAAACTTTTAGAGCCTTTTACAAAAAATTAAAGAGAGAAAGAAGCGAAAATCACAACTATCAGATCGAAAGTCGCATGCAGCACAACAAAGGATGAAAACCATTGCTACCTTGGCAAGTGACCAAGTTCCAGAGAAGACCCCAGCTGGTAACAAGAAGCGAAAGAAAGTCAATGGTTGGTTTCACACGTGATGTATAGTCTTGATACCCGGTCAAGGAACTTAGTGGACTCATTCTTGTCGGTTTGTTTGCGGAAATGATTCAGATGATACCTTTGGGGCGGATGATGCTGATTGGGCTGTGTATCGGGATGTGGTACGTATGGTCGACTATTTTGACCGATCCGTAGAGTAACAGTAATCGGAGGTATGCTGATTAAGATCTTTTTGAGTAGGTGGGAGCGGATGAATCAGCAGATGAAGAAGATGAGATTTTGGAACTTATATCTGTTGAGAAACAATTATTAGAACATGATGAAAACTTTACAATTGAACATACGAATGAAAGATTAAATTTAAAAAAGAATTCACTCTTAAATGCGTTTTATAAAGGTATCTCACCTAGTCATGATGATTCAAATACGGTCGTAGCTGCATTAGAAACTGAAGGCAATATGGAACAAAATGCACAACTTCATATGAATGTGGAAAGGATTAGAGTACCTGAACCACTTTATCAACCTCATATGGCTGGAATTGATCATGCTGGACTTGTAGAAGTCATCCAATACGTACTCAAAGAGTTTAGTCAAGATATACAAGACAAATTAACATCAGTAAGTGAACCCTCAACCGTTTTTCAAAGACTATCAATCGGAATTATATCTGATTTGTTGATTTTGAATCTATAGCATTGTTATATTACCAGTGGACATACCTTATTACCTAACTTTGATCTTAGATTGATGAATTCACTTAGACCAATCTTACCTACTTCTTCTCCATTAGGCTTGTTTAGAGCTAATCAAACTTCAGAAGAATTAAGACTTTCACCTTGGAAAGGAATGTCACGTTGGTCAAGTACAGAAGAGTTTCAACAAGCTGGTATTACTAAAGCTTTGTATGATGAATGTGGAAATGAATATTTAGTTGAACATAGGTTTGGTAATCGACTAGGGTTTTAAAAAGGCAAAAAAATCATTAAATAAATTGAATCAAAATCAAAATCAAATTATCAATTGTAATTGTAATTAGAATTTAAAGAATAAGTTGTTTTTTTCTTTGTAAAAGGGCAATCTTCTTTTGCAAGTAAATATTGAAATTGGATATCAGCAGTTTTTCCATTCAATTCGATCTTGATGATATCTGAGGAATATCGTGAATCACATTTCACCCAAAATGAGAAGCCATTTCGATGACCTGTGAGTCCAAGGATTGACATCTAGATCAAGTGATCAAATCGCCTTTGATGTTCATTATATATCAAGTGGTAATTGAATGCAACAAGAAATCAAGAGAGAAACTTTTGTTGAGAGTTGAACCATATATCCTCAGGGCAAATCCCGCATACATACATTGGCGTCACTGAATGAAGGTATTTTGTTTAATAGAATCCATCAATGAAACGCGAGTGGAGGTTCATGTTGAAAGATATTGAGATACTTTTGTAGATAGGAAAGTGAAACACTTTCAATGTGAAGCAAAATACTTGAATTCAATGTTTAAATAGCACCAATGTTTTTTATTATCTTGAACTCGCAGATAAGTGATCTACGGCATCAAACCATGGATTAACCCTTAATTCACAGCGTATATATCCTATACTATACATAGATATCATTACAAAGAAACCGAAAGAATTTGTCTCATTTTAAGCTTAAGCTTTATGATTTAGTTTCTGATGGGTTGGATTTGTGGAGTCAGGATTTACATGTAAAGATTAGCTTTTTAACTTTATTCTAGAGCTTGATGATCTCACGTTTTTAAAAAATTTAAACTCATTAACTCCACGTAGTCTTACTCTGAAGATTTGAAGTAGAAGATATGAGTACATAAATTAGTTAAAAGAAACATTGAATGTGATCATACGTCAGACTTTGTACCTCTTTGAACTCGTCATAAAATGATAAGCTGACTTCATATCATCATAGAAACAATTAAATGTCAACAAAAGAACAGCAAACTCACAAGAGAGATAGATGATAAGTAGATAGATAGATAGAAGACCGAGTATCCTTTATGATTCAAAACATAAATCAACACGATGCCCTGATAGCATGTGTATGTAGCTCCCGGAAGTCCAGCTCAGTTTTATCGTGGAATCAAATGTTGTGAAGTGACTGCATGAATTTGGTTGACGATCAAGATAGTTTGAAAGAAGACGGTTGTTTGACACCACAACTTCTGATTGCAAATTCCGCCAAGACATAAGACCATCTGCTGCACCTGACCATGAGAAATTCGGATCCTCGAAGCCAGATGATTGATGTAGAAAGACGATCCTTGATTATATAGACTTCACTCTTAACTTTATTGTCATCCAAAGATTTTCTTCATGTAATGTGATCTTGATAAAAAAAACCAACAGAATTTCATCAGTTCAAATGTAAATAAACAAATGCAGGCAATCGAAGAAGTGTGTACGTACATATTCCATTTTTTTTCAAATCACGACTTCTTTATGTGATGCTGATTGTAATATGTACATAGATACATGTACAAATTTAAATGATTTTGACTCTCTCCTTGATGTTTTCTTGAAAATCCTCATGTAGAAGAATGTAGAGAAATGATGGAGAAGATTGAATAGAGAAGTTGAAAATGATAAGGATTGTAGAATAAGATTGAATTTGAGAGATATGTAAGTGATTGATTGGATTTGAATCGAGATGGAGTGATATGCGTATATAGAAAGCGTTCAGCAAGAAATTCAATGATTGGTGGAATTGAAATGATTGCGCAATATGTAGACTAACTTTGTAATATTTGAAGATCATCGAGTGGGTCATGATGAAGTTGATTGATAAGTTCAAATTTGTTTTTTTGAAAGGAATGACGACATTATTGAAAGATCACGAGACAGGGTTGAGGTTGATTGATCGAAGGATGTGTGGTGAATTGGAAGGCTGTGGTATAATCCCGAATAGAATTACAATCAAGTTTCTTTCTAAATTGCCGATTTGAAGCTTTCTATCAAGTATGCAAGCTGATTTTTTAAAGTATTCCTTATCTTTTGATTTGATTTGATTGGCTTGATTGATCTCTCTTTCACCATATCACTTTGAATTGATAAATTGATAATTTAAGTTTTTGCGCGTGATTTGCAGTCTTCAAATGCACACATGACGTTTGAGATTTGCATAAATACCGATGTTCTCTTCTTCACTTCCCCGTCTTTCTTTCTTTTCCACAACTCCACAATTTTCCATAACTCCACAATAACAAAGCCTTCTTTACCTAAACATCATTTGATCCTCGTCTATTTGATCCTTTACATTTCGAACCAATCTTCTTTGTTTTTTTGGTCTTTCAAATCCATTATACCTTTTCAAAGACGACGCTTGAGTAATTTTAAAGATTTGAAAGTATTGCTTGGAAGTGATAATATCATGTACGTGGTTATAGATGAATGATGATTTAAATATTCCATTAGCTTTCGAAATTTCATCTTCAGATACATATTTTTCCTTTAAGAAGAAGTGTTGATCATTTCAATTCTCTCTTTATCAAGGTGCACCTCTGAACAATCTACTCACGTTAACGCCTCGAGTCCAGCCAAGCCTGGTCAACCTCGTTGGGTATGAACTTTCTTCACATCGAAAGTTGCAATTATTATTTTTGGAATCTGATTTCCTTTGTTTTGATTTTGATCTGCTTTATTTAAATCTTTCTTCAGTATTGTCCATTCTGGTTAGTCCGTCAATGAAGCAAATAAAGGAGATTTACTCAAGCTTACCGGATTTGATACTCTTTCTCTCTATATTTAATTTTCCCAATACCATTTAAATGTTAACCTGTAGCCAATGGAGATATTATTGGTGAGACCTTCAACTCTTTCTATTTTTTATCACCAGAAAATCGTGACTGATCTAATGTCTATTTTACTCTTTTCGGATTTTCTTTCATGTTTATTTAAATTGATTTGAATCCATGTCAGGTCTTCGGAAGCTCTTCAC
Source organism: Melampsora larici-populina 98AG31 (assembly GCF_000204055.1). Lineage (NCBI taxonomy): Eukaryota > Fungi > Basidiomycota > Pucciniomycetes > Pucciniales > Melampsoraceae > Melampsora > Melampsora laricis-populina. The sequence continues at coordinate 3,917,834 of NW_006768765.1, read as the reverse complement.
GTCCATCTTCCCAAATGTCCAGGAAAATGATGGATTTCAATCCAGAGTTTAGTTTTTGAATATTTTTTCGTATTTTTCTTCGTTTCTTGATTTCAAAGATTGTGTGTAGGATTTCTTTGTAGGATTTGGTGATGAAAAGTGTAAGATTTCAATGGGTCAACTTTTTATCAAAAAATCAATAGGGTTTAAGTTGGTTTAGGATTTGATCTTCATTACTCTTTTTGATGTATTACTTTACTTTTCTTTAATATATGAACGTTTCTGTTTTTTCTTTTACTTTCGAGTTCGTTGATGATTTACTGTGGCTTGGGTTTCACTGTTTTCTTGTTGTCTTTTCATGCTGGACTGTACTTTGTTTTGATCTTCAATCTGTTTTTGTTTTGTGGAGGTTTGTAAGACTATCGGTTCTATGTGTGTGTGATCAAAAACTTGGAGAGTCTTTCTTACCAATTCATTATTCTGAAGGATTTTGAGCTATTTGACTGACAAGACGAGGCCCATGAGCAACTTCATAGAAAAATTTGACATCGCCTCAAGGTTGTTTACCTACACCGAATAGGTAAGGCAAAGTGGATTTATAACAGTGTTGATCATATGAGGAGTCTGGAAGCGATCCAATACTTATAATATATCGGGATACCAACAAGATAGTTACGCTGATAGTGATGCGGAAAAAGAGGTACTTCTTTTCTTGCGATACATGAGGAAAGAAGCAAAGAGGTCTGGAATGGATTGCTTTGCATAAAATGTGAATGACGTCATTGCTTTTCATCCGCGGTCAAGGACATAGATTCACAGCAAAGGACACAGTAAAGGACACATCAACGGGAAAAGACATGATTGAAATATTTTTATTGAGATCATTGCAGCCTTCCTCAAGGCCCAGCATTCAGTGGGATTCAATAACTTACAAAGTCAATGGAAAGATTGCAGATGTTTTATGATGAATTGAGTGGAGGACTTTACCCAACAGGCCAGATGATCAAATCACCAAATCTCCTAGAAAGATTTGACTTCCAAAACAAATAAAGCAAATTATCACATTATATATATATTTCAAAGAAGCTAAAGATTGATACCATAATGATCTAGCAAAGAAAACAATGTATAAATTTAATCAAAGATATAATAAACCAATCATAAAACCTCAGTTCAATCACATTTCCCTCCCTTTCCAATACTCTATATCTCAATCTCTACTGCTCTACCTATGTGAGTGCTATCTGCTTTCATTGAATTATGTACCTCAAAGATCATCTCCACAAACCCAAGAACATCCAAAAATACCAAGTACCTTACAACAAACACTTCAAGAAATTATAAGACAGATTGATTCAGGAATACATCCAGCCATCCATCAATCATGTATGTATACCTATGATCTTATACAAGGCAAATACAAAAAGAAAGAGATCAAAAGAATTAAACAATGATGACTCATTTCTCTTGATTCACTTTCTTCTCTTTTTTCATATCACTTTCAAAACACCCTGCCTTCTTCAAGTTCAACCACAACAAACAAAAAATATATATGAAAAAACTTGCTAGCAATAATGAAAAGAAAATCTTATGATTGATCTTTTTTTTATTTTTGATTCAAACAACAGTTGAAATCAAAAATCAAAAAAAAAAAGATCAAAACAAAAACAAAACAAAACCATTAAACACAGCGATATCATATCAAAAACACACTCAAAGACAAAGGAAAAAAAAACAAAACAAAAAAAACAAGCAAGTGTATATAATACCAATCTACTTTAAAATTCTTGAAGTTCATACAAAATTCATCATTTCTTTCTCTCCTTTATGATCATCTCATTTTCATCTTAACTTTACGATCCACATTTAATCTCAATCTGTTTCATTTATGCTACTTTTTGTTGAAGAGATTGATGTCTACTCGTACTTGATTGTGATACACCTGGAGGTTGAGGAGTTGATTCTGTTACGACACTTTTCTTAGGTACAGGACTAGCAGCACTCATGTTACCCATCATCCTCGATCCTCCAGAAGTGTTAGTAGTATTACCTTTCAAAGTTGAACGACTACCTGATCCACTCCTTCGATCGGCTCCATATGATTCCATCACACCTGAGATAGCCACTGATGCTGGTGCTTTCCCAGTAGGCGTACCCTTTGCTACACTCCCAACTCCTACACTCTTTACACTACTTCCACACATGCTACTGTTCGTGCGCAAACTACTCGAGGCTGGTGTTGAGGATCCAAGATGATTCCTAGTGATCGTTGAAGATTGTGGTGGAGTTTGATGTTCAGATGAACCGACCGGTAAAGGCTTCGAAGCACCAACCTGATCGACCACGTTCACTTCGGCTGGTGCTTTCTGTGCTATCCTGAAATCAAGTTCGTCCCCGGTTGAATTACTAGCAGCACCAGGTGGAGCCACAAGCTGATGTTTTCCCAGTGATTGAGCTGCAGGTAGGATTGGATCTACCTGAGCCTCTCCCTTCTCTTGACGATCTCTATCTTGCTGCTCTAATAACTGAGTCTCGAGTTCACCCATGACAACAACACCCTTCAGCCAGCTATGACTTAGCATCTCTTTGGCCGTGGCTCGTTGATCAGGCACAACGTGCAGCATAGGTTGAAGAAACGAAGTTAACTGAGCCGCTGGCTCTTTATCGATGCAATATTTATCAGTCAAGACTGAGTCCAACGGCCAATTCTTCAATTTGTGAATATGCCGTAGCTCCCCTGTTCGAAAAAGTAAAACAAAGGAACAACTAAGCAATCTGAACAGATTCTGGAGAGACGTTGAGCAAAACCAATTCGATACCTTTTCGGTTAAATATTGTAGAACTAAAACTGCCAGAGAGCGCGATGTGTTTGGGAAAAGGGCCAACGAGCTCGATGATTTGGGCAATGTGATCATCATCCTTTGTATAACGTTTGCTGACTGCATCCGGGTTAAACAGATAGTCACCTGTCAACAGCTCAAAAATCTAGACCCATAAAACCAACCATAAGAAATCAATACGCTTCTTTGTAAAACAGTATCAAGAAAACAGAGCTACGCACCATACAACTTGCACTCCAAACGTCCACAGGTGTGCCCCAACTGCTACCAAGGATCGCTTCAGGACTGCGGTACTGTCTTGTTTGAATGTCATCGGTGAAATGATTTGTGATCCAGCTCGCGTTCCCCAAGTCCGCAATCTTCACCGTTATCCGCTCGAGACTCATAGGGTCGTAGGGTGCGGGAGGAGGTAAAGTATTAGGGTCACCCGCTTCCGGAGCAGGTCGATCTTGATCTACAGGTAAAGGACTAGGTGGCGAAGATTTATTGCGAGGAGAAGTGGACATTGGAGAGCCCCCTGCAGGAGTTTGGGCGAGGTTGGCATAATCAATAGTAGGATGAGTGGAGGCCGAATGGTGGTGATTGGGAAGATGTGAAGTGTCGCTATCGCTATTGGCCCCACTGCCGGATGACTTGTGGGGCTGAGGAGCAGTCTTGGATAAAAGAGATGGTCCCAGATGATGAGAGGATGTTGGATCGGTATCGACTTTGTGAAATGGCGTGTGACCTGACTGAGGTGATTTGGTCCCTCCGCTGGAGCCTGCTGCGGCGTTCTGATCCGAGATTTTACTCATCTGGAATGCTAGTTTGTCAATGACCGGACTTGTGCCAAAGCTTCCGGATGGACTCGGTAATGGTTGAGATCCGGTGATGAAGATTCCATTTCTAGGAGTCTGTACTCCACCGCGTCCCTGACTGGGCGGCACACCTACCAATTTAGTCGGAACCGCGGCCGGGCTGGTTTCTAACTCGGCTCGCACCACGCTTTCAACATCTTCGATACAGATCAAGACATTTTCGGGTTTAAGATCGGTGTGAATGATGCCACATTCCCGATGAAGATAATCAAGGCCCAAAAGGACCTGCTTAGATATTTGTCGGACAATGTGCTCTGGCACACCTCGATATTGATACCGCTTGATGAGCCCAAGTAAATTCTCGCCTAAAACTTCAAAGACCATACAGACGTGCGAACCATTCGGACCTTGGTGTCGAAAATGATCGAGAAGAGAGACCACGTGACGCCTGCCTGGGTGACGCGGGTTTGATGAGACTACACGTTGAAGTAATCGAATTTCATCCTCAGCAGTTTCGGTATAATGATGAGCTGATTTGACAACCTTGAGAGCAACGTGACGATTTAACCTAAGGACAAGGCATGAGGCTCAGCGAACATATTTCGGTCGAAGCCCCGCCGTGCAGACGAGAGAGTGAGATATTTCTGAAAGAAATGTAGACTGAACTGTGTGTCGTTAGCCAGCCAGACTGTACTAAAATGTCCCCATCCTAGCTTCCTCACAATCAGATAACGTCCATTGCTAAAGGTTTCGCCAATCCTAACAGGATGGTAGCCACCCTTGTCATAGTCACTAGGTTTTTCTTCTTCATCAGTAAAGACGGACTCATAGCTGGCCTCGCTGGCTCCACCGGGAGAGCCAACCAGTTTGTCTTTGGAAGGAGCCATGTTGGGATCAGGTGGTGGACTGAGTAGGATTGATGGCGAAGTGGAATCGGGTTGGGTAGTGGTGGAGGATGATGAAGCTGTAGATGGAGGGGCTGGAGGTAAGTGTCGACGTTTGGGTGCAAGCAGTTCGGATGAAAGATGAGGAAGGTAACGACGTTGAGGAGATCGTGGTGCCATTGAGTGAAGCGATCCGGGACGGGCGGCAAAAAGGCCAAGAACGATGTGAAGAGATAGAGGATGTGATCGAGCGGTGAGTGTTCAAAGCGTTGGTGCAGATGGATGGTGGCGAAAATGCAGCGGATGAAGTTATATTCAAGTAAAGCGAGAAGCAAATCCAGACAAGAAATGGTGCCACAATAAAACAAGAGAAGAATGATGAGAAAAAGCAAAGTCGTCCACAGATTGAAAGGTGCGATTTCGAAGGGACAGGTGATATGATGACCAAACGGATAAGAAAAGAATATTGATAGACAGAAGGGGTGCCAGTGAGTATGTTAGACAAAAGAACAAAGAGGAATCAAACAATCAGTTTTGTTGCAGCAGGACGAAATGAAAGGATCTTTGAGATGTGCTTGAAGAAAAAAGGAAGATAGCGCAAGTGAGAAGAAACGCAAGAAAGAAAAGAAGATACTGAGAAGGAAAGGTGATAAGAGAGAGAGAGATACAGTACAGATCAACGGATATAAACTCAAGAAATCAAAAGTCAATCGTATTTATTTAAAGCAAAGTTCAAATCGATCGGTTAAATGTTTAAATAGGAATGCGTTCAAGGCTGATGAACTGGGACTGAAGCTGAGACGTTTGTAACAAGAACAAGTCTAAACAAGAGATAGGAGGGGAAGACGTGAACTAGAAGACTGATGATGACAACTGCTTAAATGACTAGACTTAACAAACAATGGATCAACACCAGCATAAATTGGTCTCAACCAAACATCGATCGCATCCAATTTGTATACCTCAGTCTCGGAGCAATTCCATTCAACGGATGAAGAAGTAATGGAAAATGAGGGAAGAGACGGGATGGATCTGGGTGAGTTGTAGGATGAGAAGAAAAGGTGGGGTAAAAGATTGTTTGAAGGTGTGTAGAGAGACAAAACTCGATTTCTTGAGCTTAGAACAATATTAGATAAATTCAAAACTCAGAGGCGCAACGAGAACTGCGTAAGGGTCATGATGCGTGATAGAAGCAATCAGCCAAGCAATCTGAAGGACAAGAGATGGTGATGAGGATAAGAATCAAGATGAGTTTAAAGTAGCATCAAGGACCAAGGTCTTGAAGAAATCGGGCGGAAAGGGAAATGGAAGTTGACATGAAATCAGAGACATCCGTCAAACTATGCATTCATTGATGTTTTGAATTGAACTCAAGTTAGTCGGAGATGATACTAAATCAATTTCTTCTCATTCAGTTCCACCTTAATCAACCTCTGGTCTCTCCTCATCTTGGATAAATAGTAAAATACTTAATCGATCCAAGTCGTTCAATCAAGTCACTGTTTGCAAGACTCCACCAAACCGCATAAATGGGTGCATCTTTAATCATGCAATGGACAGACTGCCCTTCGAGTTGACCTTGAGTCATGTCTAATTACGATTCAACCCAATCCTCGATTTGATGAATTTGTGGAGATCATTGATAACCTCTCAATTCAGCTCCCAATATCAATAGGAAGCCAAATTGTTCACCGATTTGGATCTCCTCGGCCAATATTTCTACAGATAGGTTAGGAGTTGATAGGTCCAAGTTTGCCTCAAAGGTTTTTTATGAATAGAAAACTGGTGAGTTAACCAAACTTGACTCCTGTGCGCTGACAACACCGCCAAATTGACTGATCGTTTGATTGGACTCAATCTGAAACACCCAACAGCCTGAGAGATAAGCAGGAAATATGATATTATCGGGCCGAGCCGAGCTGTCACGTGAACCCAGCCAAACGCGTACGAAAGGTGACACACTGTTTGCATGGCGGATTGAAGCAGTCCACCAAGGCCACCAAGGATGGATGCCATAGAAGCTATCGCATAAATTGATGAATTTGATCAATCGGCCCGTAAATAACTTTCGGACTCGTGACCCCACGCCGATTGTATATTGATATCAAATCGGCGATAGTGACACATGGCGGCCAGACTTTTCATCTTCGAAACTCAGATTCATGACTCCAAGGAACAGATAGGAAACTCCAAAAGTCTGACTTTGAGACAAATACGTACAGGTAGACTGATAGCCAAGATTATTGACCCTGCCTGGATGCTAGATGAATGCTGAGGGAATCGAAGGCTGATTACGTGAGGTGGGCGAGGCGTGAAATTGGTTTGAAGCGGATCACCGAGATTTCACTCAGGCAGCAGGGACAAGTCCGATTAAGGTTTGACCTGGAAGATGAATACATGCTATATATCAGTATCTGACTCGTAACGTGCTTCGATGATTCAACAGTCGTTAGGTTATCTTATCAAAATGAGATATAAAAGCACCGAAACTAAGCAAGTACTGCCAGCAAGTTGCCTTTTCTTGATCCGTGTATCTGAGGAGAAGAAATGGATGATGAGGATGAGTTGATTGGTACTCACTTTATCGACTGAGGGAAAAACCTTTGATTGATTGTCTTTCATACACCCAAGGAACGACGTTAATTTTGCGATAGTCACCCTTACACGCCAGATCTGAAAGTAAGTCTGAGCTCGAGTTACCTAACACGAGAGTCTTGAAGTTGTGGCTTGCGTTTGATGCAAATTGGCTGTGGAAAAGATCCTATCCGAGTCTCACAAGGAAGATTGCCTAGTGAGTTTCGATGTGGAGGCAAAGGCCAGTGAGCCTAGAGATAAGCAAGTCGATTCTTGTGATGACGACTGAAAGGTTGATGGCTTTCTTGGATCGAGAGTGATCAAAGTCGTGAATGAAGCTCAAAGTGAAGATTGAAGATGACAAAGGCAGTCAGATGACGATTCGAGATGTTCAATAAACTTTTGAGTGGCCGATCGTTGAAAAGATAGAGAAGCCCAGTAGTTTCGAGCTAGGTATATATACGCGCAAAGTCAAAGTCAAAGCTTCGTGAGATCAAGGAAGTTGATTTAGGAATCCTGAAACCGACTTCGATTGTTCGGATTATGTAGATTTGTTGAATGCCGGGGTATGAGCGGATTTGAAAGAGTTTGAGAATCGGTCTACTTGAGGTTTGGAAGACAGTTTGAATGAGAAGAAGTGATGAAAGTAGACTAGAAATGAACGATTTAAGTTATGAATCGCGTTTCAAGTGTTTTGGTGAGATTGTTTGATGGAGAGTTAGATTGCAATGATTCAAGTGGATATATACCAACTCAGAAGAACGCTCACAAATTATCATGTATGCGTCGGAGGATTTCGTCCAATCAAAGCATTCAAAATTACACATGTGCTTGTGAATATTCACCGATCGTTTTAATGTGACATCTTACAAACTATGTATTGCTGTACACCCTCAAGAGCTGCTCAGTGATCAGAGCCGTTTGAAGCAGCTATCGTATGCAGCCTCTCCTCAGCTCCGTGTCTCTCCAGCTTTCGCCGAGACTGTGAACGGTCATTTGATACTGGTTTATCCAACGAATAGTCTGTGCCACAGCAATAATTCTATACCACCGCTACCAATCACTGTTAGCACAATCTTCACACCTTCACAGTACCTACATTAGCACTACTACTGCACAGGATTTTGAACTCCGCCCGCAGGAAGACCATATTCTGGCTCTTACAAATCCAGAGCGTGATCTATTTTATTCGGGTTATTTGCAAGATTTTCGGCTCTTTGTTTTCTTGGTGTATGGCATGGAGATGTGGTTCTGAGCAAGATATTTTCTAAGATCCAGATGCCACCCAATGTCTATAACAGTCACGTCATCCTGAGACAATCAGACCGGCTCAAAATACCGGTGGATGCAGTTGAGTGTCAGGAAAAATGGATTTGGAAAGAGGACCACAATTCAGCTTTGGGGGACTGGGTCTGGCTAAATCTTTCAAGTTCATTTTTGTTTGATCTTCGTTGTTTGATCTTCGCCGTCATTAAATCAAGTGGTTGCAACATCATTTCTTACAATGGTACAGGAAAAGCTTTTGCTTACTGGTCCCACAAGCTGATTGGTTGTCTATTCTTTCGTTGACTATTTTATCATCCTTGCTCATCTAATGGACGAGCTTGAATAGTTCAGCTCATCCCATGGCATTGCAGGCTTGGGACATGCATAGATACATGCCTCAATACCTGTATACTACAATCCTTGAAAATCATTGGCAGTTCTATGAAGTGGATGTTTGATTGTATGAGGCCGCAGTAGAAGTGAATGTAGCACATGACCTTCTCCGGTCTCAATAAGCGCGTAGTCTTAGTCTATGATGTCTTGTCTGAACAACTTCATCTGAAATCCTGGACCAAAAGATGTATTTGATAATAAGTATGATACATTCATATGCAGATGAAAGAATCTATGATAAGGAGTGTCAACATATAAGGACCATAGATAAGTGAATTGATAGACCAGGATTAAATTTGTACGAAAAAATGGGAGGCTACCTGGGAGAAATTTGCTATTTTTATGCCAAGCATACCTATCACTTTTTGGGTAATCAGTCTGAGGTTTAGTCATGAAGTGATGATTCTCTGAAAATAGTGGCTGGCTGATGGTGACTCTATGCTTGTTGCACCCACTTCTAGATCTCTTTGCATTGTGGAATCTATTCTGTTTTGAGTCTCATTGTTTGTGATCTGCCTCTTGGTTCCTGTGTCATGTGCCTAGATATTACAAAAGAAGATTTAATCTTTTGTATGCTGTGTATATCATGCGCAAAGTCTGTTCATCAGAACTAGGTATGCCAGCTTGACGTAAGGACGCCGCGGTTGGCGGGGCTTGGATTAAGCTAGAGGTATGTGGGACTAAGGCTAAACTGTCTCTAAAGAGAGCTTATAATCTCCAATTTCAGTCCATGGTAAATGTATCGAACAAGAGTATTTGAAAGATAATTGAATTGGATCTCTGTCCCTTACATAACGTCCTAATATTGAAACTAACTGACTTTTTCGCAGAAGGAGTGAGATAGAAAAAAGATTGAATCCAACTGACTTTTCGCAGAAGAAGTGAGGTAGAAAGAAAATTTAAACTTTCAGAAAAAAATATGAAGGAAAGACTTCAATCCATCAGCAAGCTGTTAAGTTAGGGATTGTTTTGCGACTGATTGCATCAACTGTTCCACATGCATTTGTAATGATGGAGGCTTTGGTTGATCCGGTAATCTGTACGTTATTGAACTTGAGTAAGAATGAGAAAATAATTGTATATTTCAGTATGACTTTTTGCAGAACAGAAACATGACTCTTGAACAATACCTTGAGACCACTGCAGGGAGAATGAGTAGGGCAATTGAGTGTAACAGGTGCCCTATATTTACTACCTGTTCCGACGAAGTTATTGAAAGTGATATCAGACCATGATTGAATTTCTTCACTGCGCTTGTTTCGCCTTGTAAACTGAGGTTTTAGGGTTGCGCCCCAGGTGTAGTCCAACTAGACGAGGCGGGAAGAAGATATATAATTAAAAAGGCTTCATCACAGAAGGAGGCCCGAATTTGAATTTTGAACACATACCTTGATCGGATAAGCAACGTCGGTCTACAGTGCGGTGATTCAAGTGGAGGGGAAATGGAGGGGGTAGATGTCAGCGAGTCTTAGAGCTTGTCATCAATTCGCGGCTTATAATAAGTTATACGTACCAATTTGAAGTCCGAGTAAGTAAGGTTCCTGGTGGTAATGGAGATAAAAATGGTTGATAATTGAGCATCAACTGAATACAATACTTGACAAATAATATGAATCACTTTATGACGCCACTAGCTCCCGGATAACTCTTGATGATCATCTGAAATGCGGAAACGTGTGTGGGTCAGCCATAAAGAGGTGCATACAATCACTTCGCTCGAGGTGGAAAAGTTGACAAATATATTCACTCCATTTGCTGCATTGTTCACAGTCACGTTACGGTAGTTGAGATTTTCAACTTGGTAATTTTTGGCACTGGCTCCCATGCTACCAATTCCACAACCTGTTGATTGATGAACGAGTTATCATGGATATATGGTTCAGTGACCAGGCCACAGGCTGAAAGTAGAATTACGCATAGCAAGAGCTTTCGATCATGATTGACGAATGGATTCACTGACCGGTACCTCCGATACACTGCAAATTTTCGACTTTCAGTCCAACAATCGGACTCTTGGCGGTAACACATCTAGAACCAAAGCACTCTTGTTTATCAAGACGGAACCCGAGACTGGGGCAATGATTTCACTCACTCATCTCCATTTTCCACTAGGACTGTGTAATTCAAAATACCTTTTCAACATAAGTATGCAAGCTGGGTGACTGTTTGAAAACTTACCATCGTGCACATATCTAACAAAGTGGTCAATTGACGACATTCGACAATTTAGTTTCCCGAGGTTGGAATAAGGAGGTGTTCTACAGGAGGCATAGCCTTACATGTCTGAACCAGCAACGTCAATTCCGTCCGTAGCCCCAATGTTGGCACTGTGGATTTCGAAGTCATGGATACGGATGCTGTTTGTTCCGTGCAGAATTTGAGATGTTAATATTCTTCGTATAATCAGTATTCTGAGCTGTAACATGAACACTGACTTTGTCCCGAGCCAGATCACCAAGTCTGAAGGTAGGAAAGCAACATCAGCGAATGATCGGTGTAAGCTTTCTGGGTTTCAGCCGGCTTACGGTAAAGCGGGGCGTCGTACAAACTGAGCTGTGGAGGCAAAGTCACAATGTTCGAAGATCAGCGGTTTTGCGACGTAGCTGATAGGGGAAAATGATCTGTACCCCGGAGTAATCGACCGTGTCACATTTGTCAAATCGCACCAGCCGAGGTCGTCTAGGGTTCATGTGGAGCTGCGGAGCAAAGTTGAACAAACACTCCCAAAATATCAGTCTCTGAAGACAAGAAAAGAGATTATGATGAGTCTGATACGAACATTTCCACCTGGTCGATATCTATCCCCATTGCCGTATAGCTTGCCGTTTCCATTGACGATGATCTATGGAGGAATATCTGTTGAGCGGAATATTCATGTCATCCTGGTACGAGGGGTGGATGATAATGCTTACGTTGCTGCAATGCGAGAACAATACCATGTTGTCTTGCAACTGTTCACAGAATAACACTGCGTCAAGAGCATTCTTCACATCGCTTTTCAGTATCAGTGGTGCGTACCTTAGGATCATAAGGCATGTAGAGATGGCCAAGAACTGTAACGGTGATAAATTTAGACTTGTCGAAAACGACCTTGCTTGCCAGTTTGTAGTTTCCTAAAATACAACGGAGATGGCAATGTGGGGATTCAAAAACCAAAACCGAAGTGGGATTCAATCAAACTTGGCTTTTCATACCTGCAGGAACAAGGATAACGGTGTCAGAAGCCCTCGTTGTTATCGCCTTTTGAGCGCATCCAAATGCTTTCATCAGAGCCGGACCAATGTCGGTTTGATTATCGGCCTTTTCCGGACATGAAAAATCAACGTTAGTTACAACATTGAACAGGTCATCTGGTCCACGTACTCACCACAGCTCCAAAATCCATGACATTACAAGTTTTGACAGCTGAGACATCAGCGTAAAGTGTGCATAGGACGAAAAATGATGTGGAAATGAACTTGAACAGCATGCTGTATCGGTTTTATTCAGTTGAAAATACAAGACCACTGAGTATGAGGAAAAGCTGCGTAGTCAATAAAAAGGCAGATGGAAAATAAGGAGAGTGAAAGAGGTAGGTAGGAACGCAAATATCTGAGACGAAGCTCTTTTCAAGGCTCGAGATTCAATCTGACGACCAGAAGGACGGTACCCTTCCAAGCACTTTTCATCGGGAATGTTTTCATCAAGAATGCGCAGACACGGAAATGGTGGGAATTAAGGGTGCAGTACTGAATCTCAGAGCACGTAAATCGAGCTTGGTGGCGCAACAGCACGCCATCGTCGCTTAGATTCGAGATGTCATAAAGCTTGATCCTGCTTGATCGCCCTGCCGCAAAGCGTCCGAATTCGTGATGAACCGCAGCATAGAGGTGAATCAAGAAAGGAGAAGGTCCAAAGGCGCTTCACTTGAAGATGCAGATGCATTTTGTAATTATCCAACTCTGGAATCGCTGCCACCTCAGGGTTGTCGCCAATTTGACCATCGATGAGACGCCATGATTTCTCAGGGTACCCAGGCTTGGGTGTTTATCATCTATCCAAAGACTACAGGGAGTAGGTATTTCCATCAATTAGGAGACTCGCATTTATCGAGGGGCTTAGTTAAAGCTTAAATGAAAGTCTTGACGAACAGAACTAAAAAAGAACCTAACAACGGCCAGGTCTATGATACCTTTGTCCTCGTCAAGGCACTCTTATCATTGAAGCCAATGTCAAATGCTTGGCAATGTGCGCTATGCTCACTTCTGCTCGTTTGGAGTAACCGTGTACCACGTTAGCAATGAAAGGCTTGTAAAGTAAGAATAATGCGAACCCAAGTCTCTTTGCTTGACGTCCTCTCGAGTTTCACAAGGCATCCATCTCCCATCATACCTCATTATTGCCTACTGACCCTATCAGTCTTTTCACCACTTCCTTCTACATCATTGCTTGTCGACATCTAAAGCCGAAAAGCCGAAAGACCATGAGTCATCAATTCGTATATATCTTTCTTCTTGTCCTATTCACCTTGCACTATATCTCAGCTCAGAAGACGTGTAACGTCATGGACTTTGGCGCTGTCGTAAGTGATTTTACTGAGCATCTGATCCATTCTCATCAATGCTGAAACTTATGTTGGCATGAAAAGGCGAACAATCGAACCGACATTGGTCCGGCTTTGATGAAAGCATTTGAATGTGCGCAAAAATCAATCACAAAACGGGCTGCTGATACTGTGATACTTGTCCCTCCAGGTGCGAAAGACTCAAGTTTGATTCAATTTAGCCTCCCCCTCATACATTTCGAGCTCACAAAGTCGATGAACAGGAAACTATAGATGGGCAAGCAAGGTTGTTTTTGCCAAGTCCCAATTTATCACTGTCACCATTCGTGGGCGTCTTTATATGCCTTATGATCCAAAGGTGCGCATCAGTGAATAGAGGAATTTTACAAATGCTCCTAACGCCTGCTGTCTTTGTAATCTAGTTAGAGGGCCATATGATGCTATTTTCAAATTGTAACAATGTAAGCTCACTCGTCACCTCAACGTGCCGCCCATGAATAGTCGACAAATAATTCGTTCATCAAACATTTTCCTAAAGATTATCTTCAATGGCAATGGTAGGTTGTATGGAAATGGCAACAATTATCGACCAGGAAGAAACGTGCGCAAATCAGTCTTTCAATCCTCTCGTCTGCATATGCTGAATTTTTTCAACATAGCTCAATTTGCACCCAAACCGGCCGCGGCTGATAAGGTTTGAAAGATGTGACACTGTTGATTATTCCGGTGTACGAACTTTTTTCTTCCTTTAAATACATCTGAGAAAAATGCACTCATATGATTGGACTTTCTCAATCTTGATCTGTAGGTCGATTTGTACGACGCCCCGCTTTTTCGTGAGTTGCCTAAATACATCATTGGCAGACATCACCAACTGATGCTGTGTTCCTACATCTAGACTTGGTATTCTCTCATGGAAAAAAGTCAGTTTTCGTTTTCTAGTCGAAATTGAGCTCCGCACTCATCTTTTCATTAAATAAACAGCATTCGCATTCACCACTTTGAAATCCACTGTTTGTACATCGGAGCAACGGATGGCATCAACGTCTCTGGTTCAAATATGTAAGAATGTGCTTTGCTGAACCCATGTGTACTTTGTGTAGAAAACGTGAGACTGACGAGTAGCGTCTGAACTCTTTAATCTTATAACGGTATCAGATATGTACATGACGGTGAGGCTTTCAGCTCCCTCGGATATGCACCTTTGATTTGCTATACTGAAACCAGTATTTTGTCTTCCTCAGTCGTGGTTGAAAATGGCGACGAGTCAGTGACGTTGCTCTCACCATACCGCAGATAAATCATCCCGGATAGCGAGGTTAACTGACAAAGCCAACTTTGATCGCAGATGTGTTACTGCCAAAAGTCCCATAATTGGACTAAAAGTCAGAAATGTACAGTGTATCGGTACGACCGGTAAGCTCCGGACACCCGAATCAAAATACCTGCCTATCAAAGTCAATTTCCTGTTTTGTTGGATGACTTGCTGAATTATGCACATATATCACTCCTACCTTTTCTTCGTCTTCAGGCTGTGCAATCGGAAGCATGGGTCCCACTGCTAAGGACTACCGTATTGAAAACCTTGACTACCGCAATGTCACTGTAAGCAATGGAGCAAACGGGGTGAGTGTACTTTCTGACTACCGACTTGAAGGTTGTGCATGACTGACCCATGTACAATCCCATCTTGAAGGTTGTTATCAAGAGTTATCCGGGAGCTAGCGGGATTATCAGGTAATTTACTTCCACAGATATCTTCAACTGATGCACTCCTATTAAAAGCCTTTATCCGCTTCCAAATCAGAAACGTGACGTACTCAAACTTCAAATTGGTCAGTATAAATCGCTTTTTTACAAGAAACCTTGCATCAGTCACTGATAAATGCGCCCTCGACATACTGTCATCTTTTACTTTAATCGCACAAATGAAGACCAACGTGGCTTACCCTATCAAAGTAAGATATCGAGACTTTCCAAGCGAACTTGATTTTGAGTGATAAACATTTTCACTGATCTCTTCTTGTTCTTTGTAATCAGCTAGACTACATGTGGGGTGCGACCCTTCATAAGACGAGGCGACAAAAGCCTGTGGAGGAAATTCAAAGATGGAGTGGTATGACGTTCAACGACTTCTCTGGGACAGGTACCAAGAATAGGGCACCTGTCACTCTTAACTGCCCCGGACGTTCTCCATGTACCGGTCTCCAGGTACGCAATTGCAGATTCCATTCCTGTTCGGAGTATGACCCGTGCACCAACTCCAAATCATCCTTCTGATCCCCCACCTCATCAGTTCAATAATATTCAGCTCACCGGATCAACCAAGACAACGGTCGTTTCGAATGCATGCGGGAGGGTAGATTCAAAGAGCCGTAAGACTATACCAAACCTACCACCTTGTTGAAAGAGCTTATAATACCAAGACCCCATATCCAGCCAGGTCTTCAATTTTTTGATTCTACGCTCTAGCTGGCTAGAGTCACTGTGTTAATAATGTGGAAAAGAGAAACACAAAAGTTTGGGATTCCTGGTTGTACTATTTTTCTGAGTGACATATAATTGCCATTGTTGCTGTTCTACTTCAATATATTATACCCTTTAATGTAGTAATTGACTTCTTATAATTGTAAATGTTAGTTTCAGTAGAAACATTGATCTTCAGTGCAACCGCCTCTTTCCAAAGTACTCTCCTGGTGAGGCTTGCATTTCATCTACTGATGCAATGATTTGTTGCCTAATGATTCATTTTTGACATGTCAAGGGTTTGAGGCTATGGCGCCCCAGCTTTCAAGCTTTCATTTTTCTCCTCTTTATGGTTTTCAAAGAAATCATTCATTCACTTTTGAGCGTTATGGTCAAGATTCTTTTGCTTGATTCAGCTCAAATCACTGATGACATGCCTGGATCATCACCCCCACCAATTGAAATTGTAGACAGAATTGTATTGCATTTTGCAGGACCCAATAAATTGATCAAAGAAACCAACAGTGGCAACACCCACTTTCTAGATCATAACTCAATCATTGACTTACTCAATCTCCGGTTGGTGGTGAGGTTCTGGGTGGATGTGATCCCAAGATTTGTTTACGGATTTTTGACTTTAGAAAAATCCTTGGGCTGAACGCTTCATCATCCAGATGTTGTCAACCTGCATGGTACCCCCCAATATCAGATATATCACTAGTCTTTGTCTAGATCAGGTCATGTTTTTCCCAGAAGCATAGCTTCAAGTCCTTCAGCGGCGTCTTGGTAGACAAGTAGCAATCCCCGACGCCAGTGCAGGGTAGCACATTTTTGGTGCAAAATGCACTGCGCTGGTGATTGGCGCTGTGAGGACTGCGCTACACTGAGAAAGCAGTGAAAGGGGTCAAAGATGGGAAGTCCCCTGTGCTGGGAACTATAAAGATATTGAATTCTTCCTCTTCTAGCCATGTACTCATAATCAATTATTTTATGATGTTGTTGCTTTTTGCTTCCATCTTCATTCCATTTCATGTACCAAGGATATACAAGAATCTACTCATATAAGAATGAATGTGTCCTCAGTTATGTCTCCTTTTTCTTCATCCATTCTTATCTATTGTTTTCTTGTACCATCAGGTACTTTACTCTACTTGACTTGTTTATCTCATAAGTTGCTGAGAACACATTGTGCTTCATAAAGCTCTCATCCTTTTAGAAACATAGAAGCGCAGCACAGGGGTGCATGTTTTGTGGGCATCAATTGATTTGCACCAGCAGGAAACTGCGCTGGGCTGCGGTGCAATTCTACGCAGCGCCTAAAATATTGCCAGGCCCCTGCGGTGTGAAAGAGCACAGTGTGGTTTTTGGCCAATTGCAAGGCGCTGGGGACCAGCACACCTGCATTTTGTGTTAACTGTGCTGCGGGTCAGGGGTTGCAAGTAGGATATTTTGGCTACAAATTCTACCACAAAAACCAAATCTATTTATATGGAGAATGCAGCAGACATTGTCTTACTATGTGGATTTAACTTGAAAGTTTTAAAATTGAAATTCACTGACTCTGTGGGGTTTTTGGACAACATGATAGATTCAATGGGTCACATCAAAAGCCTAAAGACATTGATTTCTGAAGGACCTCCAGCTCATAATCTTAAGGGTCCTGTATTAAACCATTCCCAGTCAATCACTGCCGTATTAAGTAATGTAGCCTCTTTAGAGTCTGTATCAATCAACTTTGCTAATTTAGATATCATGGATTTGGAACCAGGGTATTTGCCCAATTTATCTCATTTTTGGGTATCAATCCACCAAAACAATCTCAACCCCATTGTCAACTTTATGGAAAAGGCAGGGAAAGGCGTCAAGTTATTTGAGTATATGACAATCTGCAACACATTCTTACCCAACAACAGGTTCTCTAGGATATTCCAAAGCTTGATAGAGTCAATAGAGAGTATCTCCATTGAATTCCTATGCAATATCTTCGAATATCTGTGCTCAGTCATCTTTCCAAATTTACAAGTGGTCCGGTGTCAGCATCTGAATTGTTGTGGTGCCAACCTGATTAGAATGTGCAATCTTTAAAAACATCAAAGTGCTTATCAAGAATTACACCAACACTCATGCCTTGTGGCAAGCAGTATTATCAGAGTTGAGAAATGTCAACAAGCCTCCCATTTTCAACGTTTTGAAGCAGTTCATCTTTATTACTGGAGATTTCAGAAGCCCTGGATAAACAGACTTGGCAACTGGATTTAGACAACATGGTATCAGTTGTGACTTTAGGCCAGAGATAACACACTTGGACATATTGATGAGTGAAGGACCAACTTGATAACTGACCAACAGGAAAGGGACCTAATTTAGGTAAAAATCAATGTAACAGGAAATCCTCAAGGACTGGAAGCAATAAAGGGGCATCTGATACTCTTCCTGTATACAAATTCTTTGTCATTTATTAAGCCTGCAAATCATGGTGTCCTACTGCTTTGCTCTTTGCAAAGCTTATGCCTCACCCTTGGGGCACATAAGCATTGGCCAGTAGCTTGAAACCTCTGTGTTCAGATTCTCACGTCATCATTGGATCTTGCTATGCAAGAAAGATCCAATGAGCCTGTTAAATTTTCATCAAAGTTGTATTGATCTCCCAGCCAAAGAATCACTCCAATAACAACACATGGGAACCTGCTTGAACCTTGGGTGGCGGCGGCAGGACATACATTAGGCTATGTTGAGGATACAAAGATGCAACTTCACCTGACAGACTTCACACTCCCAACGTGCAGGAAACACTACAAGAAACATAATGTTTTCTGGGCAGAAAAAACAAATATTGATATACAAAAATATTGGGTGGTCAGGAGAAGGGCAAAAAATAGAAAAAATGTATATTGTTCCTGGTGTCAAGAGCTTCAATCTGAGTTTTTTTGTATTTTTAGAGTGTATATTGTTGAACAGCCAACTCAAAAGGTTCAATGGCTCCATCCCAAAGACCCTGTCATCTGTGAATTGACCCATTCTCCTATTGGCCCAATGATTGGTACCCCTGCGGCCTCTTGAAACTCCTTGGAATTGTTGAGGATGATGGCCAAAATGGCTGGGTTTGCATGTCAAATTACATTTCATGCGCTCAGGCACAGGGTTTCAGAAGATGTATTCTAATTGCCTGGTCGTTATGATTATAGCAACAACCGTGACTGGGCGGTCCAAAAACTTGGTCATTCATATTCTGCTAAATTCAGCGGAACAACCAATCTCTATACGGGTGCCAGTAAGACCAAAAATCTTGGAGCCAGAGAGCTCTTTGCGCATGTTGACCCACTTGATCTGGATCTTTTTAGTGAAGCCGGTCTGGCCCCTGGAGCCTATGCAGATAATCCATATGTAGTGATGTGAAAAAATTGTTGAAGCCTTTGAATCAACCTTGTCCACTTCAACTTCCAAGGCACCTCAAAAAGGTCAAAAGGGTAAAAAAGGGCTTTGGTTGACAAAGACAAAGGTATGCTAAGTTTACCAAGTTTACCTGTTCACCAATCTGACACAAGCTTTTCCAGAAAACTCATATTGTGTAGAGAAATCAGGTTCTGTGTTTTGAGATCCAGCCAGATTGGATAGATTGATGACACTGTAAACATTATACACTATTTCCAAGTGCAACTGGGAAAATGATGATTATTGTAGGTTGTCATCAAAAGATCTATCACTGCACACCTGAGCCATAACACCCACACTACATATGTGCAACAATCTGAGTAAATTATCAGCTATCATGTACACGTAGTCACAGAAAAGCTACGGTTTTTTGATTTTTTTTTAAAAAAAAAGTCAATCGGTTTTTACAAATTGTGCCACAACTTTTTATTACACATACAATATTACCTGTTGGAGATAATGAGAACTAAAGATCAGCATCTTGTCTATCAGATTATGTATGGACAAAGGTTTTGAGTGCAAAGAAAAAGTATTTTACCTGGCTAATTACCAAGGGGTGGATCCACCCTTGGCTGTGATGACAGCTTGAATCCGCTCAGGCATTGAGGCAGCTAGATGTTCCAGTTTTTGAGTAGGCACACTCTCCCATGCCTCTAACACATTGGCCTTCATAGAATCTAAATTCTTGATTGGATGCTTGGTTGAAATCTCGGATTTCATGATGGACCAAAGATTTTCAATCATTCAAGTTAAAGGCGAACAACGAAATTGAACAAAATCGACAAATTGGACAAAACCTCCACTGATTCCGCTGAACAAACTGATGTTTCAGCCAACCGAAGTTACGGCCAAGCGAGCTTCGGTAACACATTAATCATTTCATCATTCATTACAAGGTAAGGGGCGACCATGAATTTGTTTATCCATATATCCACCAATCATCTTTTTCACATTGAAGGCAATCAATTCAAGTGAAAGTGGACAAAAATCACCTTTAGTGCAATTCTCGGGTTTCGCACATGGGTCAGAAATCATTTCAGGATTCATTTGTGATTCCCTTCAGTCAAATTTCAATCATCTCGTTTTCATCATCCAACAATCCTTTGCAAGTCAATCCACCCCTAGCTGATTTGCCTGAAGGACTCAACCTTGCTACTACATATGTATGTGTGTCACGCGACCCTCCTTATCAAAGGATCCAATGCAAATCATCATCATGCAAGTTTTTTAAGTCAAAGGCGAGGCAGCAAATCCACGTTTTGGCTGAAGAAATCCACTTCGACCTCACGCTAATATACCAACATGTTAGCATACTTTGATCACCCCTGCTACCATTCAACCTTGCTGACTTTAATTATAGTTTTCAAATTTGAAGGTACGTACTTAGATTGACCCACTACATCTGAATTAAAATCACAACGTCAACTAACATTCGGTCCACAGCCTGCAACAACAGCCATGAATGTACATATATCCAATGAATCAGATTGAATTACCAAAAACTGGGAAAATCTACCATTAGCTCCGTTTTTGGGCTTTGCAGCTGGGCAAAAACATATCATTGTGAATCGATTTGCAATAAACATCCTTTTCAAATGTGATCATCTACCCGGCGGGTCACATCTCCTCACTCCAGACTTCTTTGAAACAGATAGGGCGATTTGTGGATTGATTTGTGATGTCTGGCCGATCGGTGATCATCCAGGAGCAAATTGACTATCTCGGCAATTCACTGATTTACAATCCCGTGATACCTGGAGTTCACGCGGACTTGGGTTTGAGGCAAGTGCTAGCAATATTTTGATCATCTCAATTTTGGTCATGATTTGACTCGAGCGTTGTCAATCGGGATGCACCAAACTGATTCAGAAGGTTATAGAAGTTGAACTCTATTATATTCGCTGAATGTATTATCTTCAATCTGTTGGATCGCGTGTTGAATGATGTTAAGTAGGTGCAGCAATAATGAAGTTCGTCTTGAAAATTATCCATGTTTTTAAATCATCCACTGCTGATTTTGACTCAACCACACCATCCCTTTGGATGATAGGATTCTCTACGAAGAGCACATTGGATCTAATAATCAATTATATCATGAAGATCTCATCAATCTTTGAAGAAATTGAGAAGATATTGAAACAGCTGCATTCAACAAAATCATACATCGAAAAAACAAAATCAACGCTTCGGTCAATGTCGGCTCTCTACACATCAAACTCATTGAGATTATCCTCAAGGCCAATCCCTGAATGACTTAAGCTAAAAATCTCAGAAGAACGAAGGGATTTCGCTACAGTAGCTCATCAAAGTGGTTTTTCATTCACCCCTATGCCAGGATCATGAAGCTGGGCAAACGCTAGATGGGATACAAGGTTTGATCAGATGGAAATACACATTCAAAAGTGATCGATTCATTTGTTAAAATGTAATTTTTTCAAAGGACTTTTTTCAAAATCTACTCATCATCTTCAACAATAATAGGACATGGTAGGTCCAAAGCTCTACTATCGAGTCAATCATTTGAGACAGAAATTGATTACAATCCTAGATTCTATCAGGAACATTTGATCAAGTAAAAGTTAATTGTAGATGTAAATCTAGATTCTAATATTCATTTTCAACTAAAACTTCAATTGAAAGAAAAGAATTAGTCAAATCACTTCTGAGTTTTCAAAAAAATGAAGTCGAGAATGAAAACGAAGAAACTGCAAGTTTTCTAAATCACTAAAATGATGAACTTGATGTTTGTTTGAATTGGATTGTGTTACGGTTTTGTTAGAGAATTTGCTTGGATTAACATCGGATGGAATGCCAGAGATTTGAGAAGCATCAGTTGAGTTCATCCATTCTTTAGAAACTGGATTTCTTATTTTTATAAAGACGTATTGATTATATTCTTGCTTTTTTTGATCAGAAGAGAATAACTAATACACTTTCATATAAATTAAAAAAGAAAGGCACAATAGGATCTCCAATCCTAGCCATGGAAATGATTCCCAATCAAAACCTTAAGAGCTTGACCATCAAACTTGAGAAATCCATTATCAAAACCAACAAAACATTGGTGGAATGATTCAAATTCATGAAGTACAATTGAATTATGAATTTTGATTCCTTCTGAACATTCAAGTTCATTGTATCAAAATTAAATGTTCCATTGAGAGATGTGTTGGGATTCTTATGATATTTCAAAAGGAGGATACTTAATGAAGATGAAACTGGCAAAAGTTTAAAAAATGATAAGTTATAGGTAAGGTTTCTACTTTGACAATTTGATCTGGTAGGTCTTAAGTTTATGGTTGATGCATTTGAAATGGCAAGTAATTGGATCATGTTCTGGTTTTCTTTAATCTTGATGCTGACTTGATCTTTTTCCATTGATCCATAAAAGGGATGGGAAAGATTAACAAATTTGGAAATTTTATCACAGTTGAAACTTAGTCACAAGAACAAATATCAAATTTTGAAACTAATAATGATAGATCATTTGGAAAGCAACTTGATCATATCAGATTGTTTTTTTCCTGAAATTGATGAATTAATTGAAAACAAATCAGAGTTAGCTTTACATTGAAAAAGATGGTGTAAGAATTGGTGTGATTGAAGCATTTCGGGGATGGTTCTGGATTTGGGTTTTGTGGTTTATGTGGAATTAGTTGGGTTCATATTATTCATATATGATTATGACAAATTCAGTTTTCAAAGATTGAAGTTGAGAATAAGTTGGTGGAGATCAATTAGGGTACTCAAAGTAAGTATGTACGTGTACATACTTTTTGCTATATACTTTTTTTGGCGGGGAAGGCGAGGCCAAAAGTATATTTTTTTTCTTTGTCCCCGCCAAAAAAAGTATGTAGCGAAAAGTATGTAGCGCTACATACTTTGCTTTGAGTACCCTTAATGGTGATGAAATGTAAACTATTTTTCTTCCTTTCCCTTGAACATACAAGAACTCAAAGATGGATGATTACCCCTCAGCAAAAACAAAATAAAGTGGTTTGATGATCTCTTCATCTGATGTTTTTTGTCAAAAATTTTTTCCTTATGATGTAACTCAAAATTTTGGAAAGCTCACTTTATTAATTATTACTAGAGACTATGTGGGCATGCCTGCACCAGAGTTGTCAAACCAACTAAACTCCCTAATTCTGTGGTTGATGAAGTCCCCTGGATTCCAGAACAACATACAACACCAAGTCAAAACCTTGATACTTTGTGTGTGTTTTGATGCACTCCCTTCACCTCAGTCACTGTGGGCTTACAGACCATGGAGTGAGATGTGGTTCTTCCAAAGACACAAATGATGAAAATCACAAAAAACAAAAGAGAAGTTCCAGAAGATACATACCACCATCCATGTTGATCAAGTTCAAGAAACCATGCTCAATGTTAACAAGTTGGTATCCATCATGGATGATGTTAGGAAATGCTGTGAGTACAAAGAGAGATATCTTCTCATTTCTTGTTAGTGAAGGTATTGATCACAATTACCAAACAAACCTTGGTGTGACCGCTTTCCATCTTGGAGGTAGAAATATCATGATGATCTGAAGAAAACAATTCAAGGATTTTAGAATGATAATTGTAATGTTATTGTTAAATTGACTCATTTGGCATTGCCTACCTTTGATGACAACATGACTGTTCCTACGTAAAGCAGATCATTGTGTTGGGGAGGTCAAAGAGGCACATCTTTGATTAAAGAGAGAATTAATCAAAGTCAGATCTGATGAGAAATGAATGAATGATGAAAAAGAAGAATTGAATGGCACCATATCAATATTCAGAGGAATAACTGTAGTTTGAATGGATAAAGAGACTGACATGAGTGGATGCTTTTCAAATTTCATCATGATTTTTTTCAAAATACAGTGAGTACAAACTGCTTTTGAAAGTAAAGCATCACATGGAGATGAAGAAATCAAAAAGCAGACTACAGTAGAATAACACAGGGGATGAATGAAGGTGTACATAACAAAGAGTTGCCTCTGGAAGTCCATTTAAATGTTGAAAGTTAAAGCAGATGTGCAACAAAACTAAGACAAGGAAGCAAGATAGTCTCAAAAAAGATGCATTAACTACAGTCGCCGTGCGCTATAAGTATCATTAAAAATGCACCAAATTTGATGCTTACAAAGCGTGATGCATCATTTAGAAAGGAGCGTCCTGCATATTTGCATTTTTGTTTCACCAAAATTTGATCCTTACAGCAAAATATGCTTACTCAATGTGTGCTTATATCGAGCGGCGACGTAGGTTCAATGACATGAAAAGGTGGCACAAAAAGTAAACATACCAGAAATCAAACTGCACAGAAAAGCTCCAATAACAACAGGTGGCCTAAAAAGCAATGCAACTAGAATGCCAATGTCCAAAACAATGGGCTGATAAGAGGAGGGTCATGCAATCTGTCCACCTTTTTAGTATTTAGATACTTAGACAATGTATTGATTGACCAATTGAGCATTATGATTTATCAATTCATAATCAAGATATAACAGATGGTAAAGTCAAAATGCGCGCAGCAGGATCTATTTTCAAGCCTGCGGTAGCAGTCAAACCAACAATAACACCAGATGAAGGCAGACTAGAAGAATGCAGATTGCAGAGAATGTGGTTGTAAGTAAACCTAAAAACTCCACAAGAGACCCTGGGTTTCAAATACTTAAGGTACTCTGATATTGCAACCCTCAGGGGTTAGGCTTAGGGGGTTAGGTTTAGGACAGGGATATTATCACCCCGCCCAAGGGTATGTGACATTGAATTTGTTCACAATGACCATCTTTCCTTGCAATCCTTCATCCTGCCACATTTAGGACTCACAAGCAGCATGACCTCCATACCCCCCTTACCTTATTGCCATCCAGTTGCTTGCTGCCATAAGCAAAGATCCAAAGTAACATCCATCTCAGATTGCCTTGAGTTATTTTGAGTTAGCTTAACCAGGTAATATGTTTGGGCTAGCACTGTGTTACTCATACTGTAAACATTATATTACAATACATATTTTGCTGAATTGACATCCAACCAGTTGCCCCTACCATTGAAGTCTGCCTCCCTGCACTTCCAACATAAATGCCTTGGGTTGCGGAATCCGAGGCCTCATCGGAGGTAAATCCTTGGACAGACCCTGTCCGAGGTTTTTGTCCGAGGTAATCTTCTGCGCTGAGAATTGCCTCAGACCAAAACCTTGGACAGAAGCTGTCTGAGGTTTGGAATCCGATGATACCTTGGATTTTTCAATCCGAGGTAAATATGTTGGCGGTGCTGGGAGATATTTGAGCCAGAATAGCCTCCAGTATCCTTTGCAAATGAATCTAAGATGAGACCTTCTTACCAGTGCGGCGCCCGCCGCTCAATCTGGCTAGTTGGGTTTAAATCTGGTGACTGCGCTGGCCACTTTAACTTCACAATCCCCTCTTTCTCACGCCACTTTGAACTGAGTTGAGAGCGATGGACTGGGGCTCCATCCTCCATCAAGATTAAATGATTGTTATTGGAGTAGTTGTGTAGAAAAGGGCCAAGTGATTTTTCATAGACTTGCTCAATAACGTTTTCTGAATTTCAACGACCAGGCTCCATTATGACAAGCTTGAGCTTGTGCCCAGGAATGAATCCACCCCAGACCATCACTGATCCTTGTCCTATTCCTCTCCCAGCTGTGTGGAAGGAGAGAATGGTCAGGAAGGAGTGTCTTCGACACATCTTCTCAAGTATGCTAGGTATATGCGCTTTAGATACACTTGCCCTCGAGGTAGCTCGAGGGTGAGGGTAGCTTGCTACGGGAGAAGAACCTCGTACTCGACACGAGGCTGGAGGAAACTAAAAAGTTTTCCAACTCTAGCTTCCGTGTCGAGTAGCACACATGAGAGCGGGGAGGGGAAACCCTTCGAACCTGGGCGGGAGGGAATGTCAGAGACATGTGGGTTCGAAAAAGGTTCGTGAACCGCGAAAAGAAAAGCTCCTAGATGAGAAACTGTCGTGAGAAAGAGACTGGAGGGAAGCGTGGGAGAAGGAGATAGTTCCTGAAGCACATCAACAGAGGCTGATGGAATAAGGGATGACTAGATCTCCTCAGGACCGTGCCTGAACGGTCATTCTCCAGGGCAAATCAAACCTACACAACGTTAGGTAGATTTGCAGAGTCTTGACGCGGAGAGTTTCACTCTTGTGAAATCTCCTGCTCTTTCGGGGAGCTTTTCGAGGTGGGACAAGGACTAGTGAGATTCCTAGTCCCGTCGTCACCACACCTCAAACAACGGCCTGATTTGAAAGAAGGCGCCAAACAGGATGCATCGTACTTTTCAGCCACTTTTCGCCACACCCAAACTTTTCGATATGGCTTTCCAATCTCAAAGGTGGATTCATCGGTCCAAATGACTCGCTTCCAATCATCCACCGTCCACACCACATAATGTTTTGCAAACTCCAGACGTGCTGCTTTATGTTTAGCACTCAAATAGGGCTTGACTATTGCTACTCTTGAGTTGTAACCGAGGGATTTCAGAGCAAGTCGAATTGTAGTAGCACTCGCTTTTGTTGCAGATCCTTGGACTATCTCACGCATCGGACCCCGTCGAGACTTTTTTGACATCACGCTCAAGATGTCAGAGATCACGATCGTTCAATAGAGATGGTTGGCCGGATGGTTTTTTGCCTTCAACTGAGCCTTCCGCTTTGAATTTTGCGAGGACAGATTGGACTGTGGTGACTGGACACCCTAGAGTTTGGCTGATATCTACATTTCTCTTCTTTGCTAGGTGCATTCCGACCATTTGGTTTTTAAGATCCAATGGTAAGGGCTTCATCTCAACAATTTCAGAGGTGATGATCCACATGTTTGACCAGAAGATTGGTAAACAACAAAAATCAAAAACCAAAAAATTAAGAAATTAAAAACAAAAAACCATAGCTTTTACGTCACTACGTGTACATACATGTCTGGTCAGTTCCCTGCTCATCTAAAGAAGTAAATAACATGTGATACAACATGTAACTTTTTCCAGTTTGACAAACAGGTCCTAAAAATTGACTACATATACTTCCATAGCTAGTCATGTAATGGGAGTGTAACCGTGTTGGTCTTCCTCCGAGACTATCTCGCTCTGAGACTATCTCTGAGACTATCCAAAATCTAGAAAAACAACGTGGCTTGTTGTACACTTGACGCACAGGTTGGTGGCAGCTTGTAGGAATGTATGGTTCATACATACAGTGTATTAGAAATCCATTCAAATGGCTCAGTTTTGTCCAGCTCCTTGAAACAGAAAGAATCCCGCTCGTGAATCTTTTCATCACAAAAATGTGCATTTTGATTTTGAACACCTCATATCCTGTCCTTGATAAATGACTTCCGCTTCCAAGCTGCACGAGGTAGAGCACATCACCACCTAATACACAAATCTTAGTTAAATCTTTGAGAAGAAGATTATCCCATATCCTATGTACATTCTGGATAGATCTTGCAATGATATTGAAAAGCATGATCAAAATAAATAGAATGAGCCTGAAGGGATTAATGAGATTGTAAATAAATATTGATTGATTGATTGGACTAAAGAGGTTCACTTCTGACTTAATTTATGATATCCAACAAGTTTTTGACTCCCCCAAATCACATCAAAACATCAAGTATCACATGTAGGCTAGAAACTGAAACATCATGAATTTTTGAATCAAATTCAATAAGTTTCTGTTTGAAACAGAAGTGATTCGGCTTCTTATGAAAAGACCGACTCTCACATTGGTCAGCATCCAATCATTGGACCATACTAGAATTAACAAGTTGCTCTCATTGACCAAGTGACATAGTATGTACCTGCGTAGACATGGATCCATTGCTTGTTGTACATCTTATCACTCTTGTAAACACACTCTATGCTTTCCCACTCAATCAAGTAAGTGTCTGATTCACCATTGAGATTCATAAAAGTGCCTCCCCTGTTTTGGCCTTGTATTAGTCAATGTGAAGTATGTATCTGTACTTCCCTGTGTGTATGTAACCTGCTTTTTGTGGCAACGTGAGGGGGGATCTAAGAAAGATTGAGGAAATGCAGGGGGGAAACACAAAAATCAGTGCTGCATGTCAAAAAAATCACTTCTGCATTTTGTGAAATGAGGAACTGAGTTTTGTGTTTTCAATTGACACCACATAAGTTTATTTTGAGTCTGAGTAAGTTCTAGACTATTCTATCTTCTTCATGAATGAAGTCAGGTGCAGGAAAGTTTGCAGATTGAGAGTTCTGTGCCAATAAGGATATCCATCACTTCAAAGCTCAGAGAAAGTTGAATATATAGAGCATTCTGAAAAGCAAAAGATCCAGTTGAGTATACTCTGAATGCTCCATAACAAATCTTGAGGTGAGTCTCTTATCACCTCAAGCCACAATGCTTGATAACTAACCTATAAGGTTTCAGGAAAGATAATAAATAAAGGAAATGCACAACCCAGAGTTCAGCATATTAAGGACCAGGCGCACTTTGGCCCAAAAGTTGTGCGTCGTCACCAACTGTTCCAGTTCAAGAGTAGATTTTGACTTGGTGATTGGCGAGGATCAGCCAAATCTCCATGTAGAGCGCAAG
This sequence comes from Melampsora larici-populina 98AG31, assembly GCF_000204055.1. Taxonomy (NCBI): domain Eukaryota; kingdom Fungi; phylum Basidiomycota; class Pucciniomycetes; order Pucciniales; family Melampsoraceae; genus Melampsora; species Melampsora laricis-populina. Next base: position 3,889,078 of record NW_006768765.1, on the reverse strand, counting down.
TGACATGAAAAAGGATGTCACTTGCTGACCTATCTAATACCATCATCAATGTTTACAATGTTTACGATGCAAGTAAAACCGTGAATGCTGAGCTTGTGGCATGTTAGCTTTTAAGTAGTGTACATAATAGTTTTGCTGAAACTCATCCGATTCCTTTCTCAATATCTCTAAAGCCAACACACAAGATTAACTTAAGCCAATGTTTTAGAGTATAGATATGTATAGATTGATAACTGATTATCATTGAGGAGGCAAGAAAGGACAACAGATCCATATATTTCATAGAAATCCACTTGCCTCCCATAATAGATGTGCTTCCAAAACCCGTAGACCTTATTTCTCATTTGGACTCGAAAAGCCACTGCAAATCATCATTGGGGAACAGATGAACAACTTAAAGCACTATCAAATGTGCCAAAATCTAAATGTTAGCGTACAAATTGGTCAAGTCACGATGAATTCGTGAGGTCCAATTTTAGGACCTCATGAACTCGTTGTGACTTGAGCAATCAGCAACTGAATTAGAGAACAATTTCCATCATATACTCGTAATAGAAGTCTGATTGATCACAAGCCTCATTGAAATTATGTGAGGCTCGACAATAAAGAATCGTTTATTTCGCCTAAACAACATTTCAAAGCGCTTTATGAGCCACTTTTGAAAAGATGGCTTGAAAACCCGGTTAAAACAAGCCTACTAACGACACATCTTTCATGATGACGACCTCGATTCCGCGCCTGGTCCTTATTGAACTAGCGTTCACATAGATGAAATAACCAAAAGTAAAATTAGTAACATGAAATAAAGAAATAGAAAGAAAGAATATATGAATATGGATTGCGCTATTTGGCGCCCGCTTTTGAAAAAACGATGCCCGCTTTTCGAACTGCTTTCAAACCACTTTTGAATTCTAAAGTGATTTCACACACCATTTTATCCTTTTTTTCAAACTCGATTGTCTCGTTTGTTCTAGTTTGTAGTCGACGTCAACATCCCTCAGCCACCTCAATTTCAGCTTCAATTTTAAAAATCAAAGCATGTTAACTTGCTTGATGATGAAGCAATGGTTGTTAGAAACTTTACACGCTGAAACCTGTAGCAGTGTAAAGACTCTAAATGTGCTTTGTTAGGAAACCAACATAAATGGCCAGAACAAAGGTTCTTTCAAGCAGTCATGGATGGTTGTTCAAAATGATACGTAAGAGTTGACTTCAGATATTTTAATGGATGGATGATCAAAGTGGACCTGGCTAAGGGCTTTACTTAGTTTGTGATCAGGAGGAGGTGAGGAGTGAGGTGCGATATCAAGAGAGACGTTGAGGCAATCGAAGGAGACTGACTGAAATGCGAGCTGAGAAAACGGTAAAGTGTAGGTCAGTGCCCGCTTTCCAAATATCATAGCCCGGTTTGGAGTAATTTGGCTGGGGGTACCGACAGGAAAGCGGGCATCGGGAAATTTGAAAGCGGGCGCCAAATAGCGCAATCCTATGAATATATATGATGAGTGTTTGATTCTTTCTTTGAACTCTTGATTGCAAAAATTACATCTGAAGTCATGTTGTGACATGGTGTCACTTCCCGGACGGCATGATGTACAAGATGACTCACATCAGGACATGATTTCTTTGAATCAAAAATCCCTGTTGATGTGTGTTGGTATGAGTCATGTCGGACGCTTTTTGGCTCGGGTATGAATTTTGTTCGCATATGACATGGAAAAATTACATGTGTAACTGATGTGCTGTTTATATGTCGGTATCGTATTCCATTTCACCTACACTTCAAGTTCAGCGAACCGTCATGAGACTTTCTTCACCACGGCTATTCTACCACCTGCCAACATCAAGCACACTACCAAGCAGATGCATCTCTAAGAGTAAGCTCCTAGAACCCCACTAGCCCGTTGATGTACATATCTCACCACCGAAGGTAACATAAAGTATTCTGACAGAGTTATCTTTTTGGTCACGCAGACGGAGCCTCACGATGGTTTTCAGCGCGGCGAGACAGAAATCACACTCGACCCTCATTCTGCTTTGATATTGATGGCGTCTTAAAAAAGGGCTCGTCTGTGTTACCAGAAGCGAAAGAAGCCCTGAAGATCTTGAGCGGTCATAATAACGAGGGTCATAGGTCAGCTCCTTTGATTTGAGATCGAGTGGACTTATATTGTATTTACAAACAAACACTGATATGTATTCGATTGTTTTGTCAGGTTCCCCTTCATATTATGTACCAACGGTGGAGGTCTACATGAGTCCGATCGCTGCCAAAAGTTGACTAATGAGCTCGGCGTTCCCGTCAGCCTTTTCCAATGAAATTGCCCGAGTGATAACATGAAGCACTTATGAACCGATCATCATCAAGCCCTTCAGATCTCTCCAAGGTCACTTATCCAATCACATACCGTATTCAGTCAGTTCGTCCCGCTGTACCATGATAAAGCGATATTGGTAGTAGGTGGCGCGAGTGATCGCTGTCGTAAGATCGCCGAAGCGTAAGCTCAATATTCTCTCCATGACTTCGAATTTAGAAGTGAATTCATGCTCCGTTCTAAATGCCTCCAGATCTCTCCTCTTTGTCATACTATGTCACTCATGATTTTGAAGATGAATTGACGGTCTTGTTTTTCTTCCAGTTACGGTTTCTCCAAGGTATACACTCCCCAAGATTTCCTGCGATGGAATTCAGCAGTATGGCCATTTTACAAACTGTCCGAGCGAGAAATTTCCAAAACAAAGGCAAGTGTCTTATCTGAATATGCTTATAAAATGAGCTTGCCGATGTGTGCTCATACTTTTGAATACCAGCACGAAGATATGTCCAAGATTCCCTTCAGCGCCATATTTGTAAGCATACTTTCAAGTGAAGAGATTGTTGAGCTGTGTACTGTCGTCTGACCTAAGATCAACACGGTGCATGCAGGTCATGCACGATCCTTTTGACTGGGGCTTGGCAACCCAAGTTTCGATCGACCTGTTAACATCGGCAGGCGGGATCATCACAGATCCGATCAAGTTTTCGAAGTGTGGTGATACCTTCCATCATATACCAATTTACTTTTCTAACCCAGACTTTATCTGGGGCAATGAGTTTTCTCGACCACGCTTTGGACAAGGAGCATTTCAGGTAAAATTTCATAGATCTCATTTGTGAGATTGTTACCTGATCATCTGGTCAATTTACGTAGATTGCACTCCGCGAGAACTACCGAAGACTGACCGGCCAGGACCTGAAGGGCTGGGTCGGTGGAAAGCCATCTCGTGAGACATACCAATTTGCCGATCGCTTGCTAAACGATCTTGCCCTCCTGGAGGGTGATGGAGACGACAAGCGAAATGGGAATGTTTATATGATCGGAGACAACCCTGCGTCCGATATACAAGGTGCAAACAATTATGGCTGGAAATCGGTACTTGTACAAACAGGAGTCTTTACTGGGAAAGAGCCCACTGACTCTGAGTTCCCACCTACTGCTGTACAACCCAATGTCTTAGATGCTGTCAAATGGGCATTGATACAAGAGGGATATCGTATCTAGCATATTGGGAAATTTTGCGTATTGCGCACCCAGTGTTCACCTTCGTCACGCCTGCGCGTGTTATCTCTGTAATTGTATCTTTTGATTCTGTTTAATGTTAGGAGTGAAACTATGTGTTTGGTTGAATAAGATGTCCTTTTTGACGGCACCGTTGCTCAGGACTTGGTGCACTAAAACCATATAATCAAATGTGTCTCACACAACTTATTTTCTTATACTTGAGAAGCGTCTTCATGAGTTGTGTAGTTGACATGCTACAATACTGTCATGGACCAAAAGCTGGCTAAGAGAAGAGTGTGGGATATTTGCTTCATGGCAAGATCAATGAAACACGAAATGATGGCCATGGAGAGAGTACATTGGCATCTTTCCAGGAAGTCATCAAGTGATATGAAATCCAAAACATTTTACTCATTTGACACCGTTCACACTCTTCCTTAGTGATGGAGGACAACATACAAAACATGAAAACAAATCTAACCACGTCTAAAAAGAACAAATAACTTATAAATAACAGTTGAGTATGAGATACTTTGACGTTCCCTATTTTTTTGTCCCTTTGACAAGCAATTCCACCCTAAAGATCAACCTGAGGACATGGTTTTGTATCTTTTCACCCACCATAAACAAAAGTAAACGTAAATCTCCGTAAATCTCCCAGCAATGCAGCCTCTACAGGAACCAGTCAGGTATCTTGAGGCACATATTCACTCTACATCGCTATAATACTACTGACAATCCAGAACAGAGAGAGAAAAAACTACTGTGGCTCTGTACCTCTATATATATACTCCGATCCATGGAATTCAATGGTTCTTTGACCGACTCAAGTCAAATGCCACCAATCAATTGATCACATTTTTCAACACTAGTATCTTGCCTTGGCTGGTATGTTACGTAGAAGAAAACCAAAGCATGCCAACGACGCCGTCTATTGAGAAAGATGTCCGAAGCATCTCTTTTCGTGTCTCGTGAGATTAGCAAACGTAGAGAAAGAACTTCCGCAAGTAAGACATCTATTTCCTATTCATCAAATCAAGATTAGAATCAGTTATCATAAGTCGGGGAAGTTGAAACTTTGAAAAGTCAATTAAACGCGACTGACGTTGTTTTTCAACTGGTGTCTTGCCCTGCATGTCATTTTTGGAGCGTCGCGAGCTGCAAAGATCGACTGAGCATTTCGAAGCAAGCATGAGTCAAAATGGACAATTCAGCCCCATGATTTACAGAATGTCAGGACTTGAATTAACATACGAAGATCAGACCTAAAACCAAAGCGTCCCCCCGGTCAGTGGACTGAGTTGGTGATAGTTAGGTGTTGGAAAAGACTTTACCTCGCCCTGCTCCTTCCGTGAACCAGCTTGGATGGAGTGTGATTTTTCGTAGGTGAGTTTTTCAACTTCAAATGACACAAGGTTCAAAAATCAGTACGTGTTGAAGGACATCAATGATACTAATAGGATGACTGACTGAGTTAGGTTGAGAAAAATTATGGGAACGTGTTGTAGCTGATGCTCCAAGATCTTTCGGCGGCAGTGAGGGGGGCAGCGTGCCCCAAGCGCAAAGACTTTGAGTAGCGTGCCCTACGTCTGCGTGTGGACTGACCGTACCAGAGGAAGAAGCTAATATATAGGCATGAAGTGGAATGGAAGTAGTAAATCGAACTAGCTTGTCACAAATTAAACCTGCCATAAACTCTTACTAACCTTTTGAAGATCGTGCAGGGTTGCTCCAGGGTGGAGACGTGAGGTTAGAGCTGGAAGTGAAGCGTATATCGAAATCATTTTCCCCCTTATCACTGGAATCGGGTGTTAAATCTGATTCCTTGTCTAGCTCGCTATCATGAACAGCATTGATCACTTGAAAATGATCCAAGTATGATTTCGGATCAAGAGGGGGAGGATGGCGAGGAGATATTGATGACAGAAGGGGTTTTGAAGTTGTTACAGAGAGAGGTGAAACTGGGTTAAGTAATTTTCGCAATGAAGGGGGTAATCGTTGGTCATATCCATCATGAGGCCGAACGTTGACAAAGGGATTTGTATTTCTGATTTCTTTATCTAGAACGTTATCATGACTGAGTTGAGCATTCGAGATCATAATTCGTCATCAAGATCAACATAAAAGTGACAAGGATCAAGTGAATTGAGGGAAAAAGTTTTGAGCTTTATAAGATTCAGCAATACAATCAGCTGAACTTCAAATGGCACCTCAAAGCCTTTCTTGAACTGAGACAATCTTTGTTTAGGTCCACTTGCTGATTCGATTTATTTGTGACCCGAAAGAGACTTGTGAGTAACTCTGTGGTTCCTTATCTTCAAAGAAATTCGCTTGTCAAATCAAATGATCCGCAGAATCCCCAGCCAAAGACCGACTCTGGGCAAATCGTTCTAAAATTACACCTGCCTTCCGTTCTCGACGCTCGTTGGACATGTACCACCAGCCGGCAAGGTCCGGAACTATGTATTCATGCATGATGATGGCCTGCGAAGAGTCCAAAGGCAGTCCCCTCTCCCCAAGAGAGTTCAAGCAGCCCTGAAGCCTCCATAAGGTTTGAAGAGTTTCTCAAAGGACTATGGGCTGTTGACTGGTCACATTTTGTCAGAGCCTATCGGTAAAAGTTCTGCCAAAACAGTCCCAAGGAATCAAACTCTAATGTTGTAGTCGAATTTTTACAACTCAAGAAACTTCACACGCTGAATTGGGAAGAATCAAGTTCAACGCTTTAGCCTTTATAACCGCTTCGGTAGTGCACTGCCGGAATGGATAAAATTGGAATGCCATTTTAGCTTACTGCTGCCACTGGGCCATTCCTTTGGAACCAGTGAAAACATATTTCTCACATCGTTAGACGGTGCTGGGATGCAAGACTATCCCATCTTACCTCAACAGTTTTTGCAATGGATCACGTATTCCATATGAATACCGCATAGAGGGGTTTCGCTCAGATGAGGTCTGTAAGTTCAAGGGTCAAGCTGCAAGCAGTGTAAATTTAACTTGAGTTGGTAGGACGACCCCGCCCGGAAAATCAGACTCATGCATAGTATGAAAAACTCCCCTGTTATGTAAATATGTATTCCTCCGTTAATGTGAAAGTGGGTATTTCCACAGTGCGAAAGGACCATTGTGACTAATTGTCGGCTATTATGTAAATTCGAAACCAAGATAGAAAGAGAAAAAACAATAAAGAGATAATTTATATTTGATGAATACCTGAACATGCATGTATTATGATTCCGAAGAAGAGGGGCAAGATTAAACTCAAACTTTATCCATCATGTTCAGCTTCCCTTACAGTCAAATGAGGTCAAATGAGTCTGTCGCACCAGACAGTCAAGGCAACATATTTCGGTCATCGAATTTGAGGCCGATTGAACTTCAAACATGAATACTCCTACAACTGAAGTGTATCGTAAATCAGCATGCGATCACCCGCACTTGGAAAAACTCAAAGATGACGAGGGACGGCTGGCTAGCGTCAAGGCGGGGCGGGATATGTACATGCCATAATTAGAAACTATAAATGGTATATTTACACCACGGGAATTATTAAGTTCAAACCCCAATTGAGGAGAATTGTGGTGTCTGAGTCCGCAACTTGTCTCAATTGCAGATCTAGTTCCCATTACATTCACATTATGTTCACAAGTTTCCCTCAGGGTTCTTTGATAACACTTTGTCACAAGACATATACATATAAAGGCCCCTTTCAGACCATTGAGTGTCTTTCATATTACATTCCCTGTCCTCTCTCTTTACGCTTGCCATAGACATGCTGCCAAGGATGTTTGGCAAATCCAGATTTGATGACTGTGGCATCTTTATATCCAATGGAGTCAGGATTGAGAAGGGTGAGGCCTGAACCGTCCTTGACCCGTCAGCCCACATGATTACAGCTTGAGGGAAACTTGTGAACCTAATGTGAACAAGTTGTGAACAAGATCCGCAATTGAGACAAGTTGTGGACTCAGACACCACAATTCCGCTTAATCAGGTTTTGAACTCAATAATTCCCGCGGTGTTACTTATATTTAAATCAAAAAGAAGATGATCTTCTTCGGGGAAGTTTACCAGGGTTTGCCTCCATTTGTTTGACATCTCTTATGTAACAGAATTGGCCGGGGACACGGAACCCCAAACTTACATTGTCCATTCAGGAGCAAGGTGTAAACACAGAGTGCTTGAAGCAGTGCCTTTACAAGTCAAACTTTGTAAGAAAACAAGAAAAGGAAGAACTTCAAGGTTTTTTTTTCTTTAAACAGATCCGTAAAAGGGCACTTTACAAACTTTACACATCGAGATGTGAATTTGTAAGTCGCATAAAGTGAACACCCCAACCTGAGGAAAATTCACAAAAATTCCTCACGTGAAGTCTGATGCTGCAAATCATCTCCTGATGTCATAGATCACTTTTTTCCGTCCGTTTACAGAGTTTGCAGCATCGATATTAGATAGAACCTTTCGGCATTCGAGCCGGCCAATGGGACTTGAAAGTTGAAACCTTCAGTTGCTTTCCAAATCGAAGTGAATTTGGGAGCGGAATTCTTGAGTAGTGTGAGTACCCGATTGTAAGCGATGGCCGGTAAAATGTAAGATGAGGTGCCCGGGCCAAGTCCCAAGAGCTTTCTTTGAAATCAAGCTTTGTTCATGCGGTGTCAAATTCTAAGTTTGGGACCTGCGTTTGCTCACTAACAAGATCTCACACCACCTGGTGCCTATATCTCCGTGATTTGGATATTTCCATCCAGGGAATGAAGTGTACCGGGTGTTAAATCACGGAAAACCAAACAGGTCAAATCTGGAGTTCTCAAGATTCAATAGTGCTCGGAG
>NW_006768765.1:3864371-3880606 GCF_000204055.1 Melampsora larici-populina 98AG31 | reverse complement strand
GTCAAATCTTTTTGCGGATAAACAAAGAGCAACAGGAGTAGATACATGCATGTAAGCAGCGCGCTCCAAATGTAATAGATTGAGAGTCAGGCTCAGATTAAGATAGACTAAGACACACCACTGTAGTACCATGTCACAGCTCAGCAGTCTAACAAACAGCACCTGATTTCTGTCTTGGGTGGTCAAGAGATGAATCCTTGCATTGAGTGCACTCTTGTATAATGGATATTGTCAGTCCTCAAGTGTTTCTGAGCAAAAAGAAAACACCAAAAGAACTTCACGGATATTCTGTTTTTTCTAACATGTAGATATATAATAATTACAAGAGAGAATTTCTCTACAAATACACCTTAAAGATCTATTTTCAAAGATCCAATAATAATAAATTACAAAATAAAAAAAGAAGAATGAAACAAATTACAACTTGAATGACCTATTTCAAAGGCCTATTACAAACTAATAAACACAAACAAGAACAAGAATTTATATGTAGTAAGAATATATGTTCACAAGACTCTACACCTTCACAGAGCTAGTTAGACTCATGAACTAAATCACATATTGAACTAACAGAAGATTTCAGATACATAGGAGCCATGAGATCAAGATAAGCTAAGACAAGAGAATCAGACAGAGAATCAAAAGAATGTTCAACCAGATTGATCATATTAAATGATAACTCAGGTACGTAAGAACATCAATGGTGAGAAGATATGTCTATAGTAATAAAAACTTACATAATGATTACAAAGTAATTACTCCAAGAACTACTCCTTGATATAAACTAAAATGTGTAACATCAATAATCACATCTGGAGGTAAGAAATCTGCAATCAGAACCACAGGTTGAACAAACCTCACAAAAACCTATAAGAAGCCTCCTTCTCAACAAGCCAGAAGAGGAGGCATGGAATTTTACCCCTCCAACTTTTTAGAAACAGTTAGGGCACGTTCATTTAAGGAAATTCTGACCAGAAATCACATTCTGTGAATTTTCTAATACAAAAATGAAACATGCTCCACCAAATAGACACTTAAAATCTTGCAGAATGTGATTTCTCCCCAGAAATTGCTAGCAAATGCGCCCTTAGGGCGCGTTCACTTAGCCTGGATTTCCAGAAAGCACATTCTAGATGACCGCTTTTCTACATGTAGAAAAGCAATTTTTGTAAAAAAAAACAAAATTTCATGTTTCATGACAAAAGAGGTCATGAAGTGTTTGATTAAAGGTGAAGTTAAGGACGGTTTTCATTCGTTGATCCCCAGACAAACCCTTGGATCTGAAGAATCCCACTACATAAACCAATCATACATCCTCACTTTTTCAAATTGTTCATGCCCAACCCTTTCTTGGATTGAACTCAATTGGGTTTTGGTACCAGCATCATCTTTGACTACCCGTTCATCAAATTGTCTTTTTGGTAACTCGTTCAATCAACTGGCTTCTCAAAAATACATCATCAATTGATTCCTTGCTTTTTTTTGTTCAAGGCCTGTTGTAATTAGATCCATTTCATCATTCAAGTCAAACTCTCGAACATCCTGATGTCATTCATATTACAACAAGCCACCTTACGCTTTGGAGGACTTTATCATGATAGTGACTAAAGAATGAAATCTATCAAGGAGCTTAGAGCTCGTCAACCAATCTCCAAAAATGATAAAGTATTTTTCAATCGTTGTGCAACTAACCTTATAGCTGAAATTTGATTGATCGAGAAACTTGAAGCTTTGTCCATTGAAAAGACTGAACTGGAACTCAGTTTGACTGAGCAACAGTTTTAGAAATCATTTCATAACAGTAAAGCTTTCTCGAATGGCTATTTGCCTCACGTCAAAGATGAAAACTAGAGTGGTTCCCGTGCTTGTTGACTTGGGCTGAGAATGAGATCAATCAAGGATGGTGATTGAAGACAATTTTTGAGTGGTGGATGATTGAGTTTGAGAGCTCTGTACAATGAATGAGGACTTGAGAAATGGTCATGTATGGTGAAAGGTACGTTGTGAGATTTCAGGATAAGTTCACAAATGAAATGATAGACCACAAAAGTTGAGACGGAATGTGATTTCTAGAGCAAAAAATGTGATATTATCGAATTATTGAAAAGTGCCAAAAAAAGACTTTTTTCAAGCATTTTGTGATTTCTAGAATGCTTGTAAATAAGAAATCAAACACATTTCACAGAATGTGATTTATCAACATTCAAAAAAGTGCTTTTTCACGAAAAAGCGCTTAAGTGAACGCGGCCTTAGTGTTCTCTTCTGAAGTCCAGTGTTATAAACCATTAGATTATCTTGTCATCCAAAAAACCAGTAATCTAACCCTTTATTTGTTCCACTTCCCAGATTAGTCTTCACTATCATTTTCTTTAAAATTTGGAACCATAAGATAAATGTATTCATAATTTTTCTGTTCTTCAAAAATCTTGGTATCCTGATTCTGATCATTATACAATCTTTATTTTAATGGTTCTTAGTTATTTAGTTAACCATCCAGTTCCTATATCAACCAACTATCATTCAACAAGCAGCAAACATCCTTTTATTCAAAAGAAACCTATTCTTACTTGATCTAGATCAAGTTTACTCCTACTTGGTCACTATCTCCAGTTCTTGCAATGTGAAGTTGTACAAGATCCCTGTCCATCTTAGATAGCAGGCTACTGTAAGCTTTGTGCTTCAGAGAATTAACCCGGGTCTAGGATTGACTATCCTCCTCTGTTCTCTGCAGTAGGACCGCGGTTTCTTCATTAGAGACTGGTTATCTTATTCTATCCTAGCATACTAACAAAAAGACCTTATTCCAATTGTGTTAACCGGGTTACACTTACAGAGACACTCTTCCACATACCCAGAGGCATACATAGTCAGGAATTTTATGTAAGTTCTAGACCTTACCTGTCAACAAGTAGGCTTATTGAACAAGTGACTAGACCCAAATAACAAAGGTTAAGGGAATAGTTTGTAAAGGTAGGTGAACTTTATAAAATAACAAATACCAAGAATAACAGTAAAAGGTTCAATTCAAACTTCAAGCACGGAGATTACTGACAAGGTGGGTTTGAACACGGATGGTTTAAAGGCACCTGGAATAAAATGGACACTGAATAGAGAAGGTTGATTGGTTTATTGGTTAAAGTAAAAGATGAAGAACAAAACAAAACAAGAAAACAACAGGGCTTATATACTCAACCCGATAAGCCTTCAGCGCACATTTAGCAAACAATTATGTAATGTTTCTAACCAAGATCACAAGACTCCTAAATCAAATATGTCTTGGCCAAGCCCATGGATTCCACCTTGTTCAAGCGTAATCCAATGATACTTCTGTCAATTGCCCAATCCAGTTGTACTTACTCCCAGACCGACAGATGTAACAGTTCCCATGTGTTGTTTCTGGATGGTTTTGTATGGAATCAACTTGAAGGGGTCCTCAATACAATTCAAGATTCATAACTGAGAGTCTGTACTCCCTTCAGGAGTTCATAACATTGGTAATCAATTCAAATTACTTTCCCAAGTCATCTGATTTGTTGATAATGGTTATGTAAAAAATAATGTATAGAAATTATAAAGATGAGAATGAAATTTGAATAAAAAAATTGAATTTGAAACATATCACATGAGTAAGAGAAATGAGTAATAGAAAGAAAGATGAATTTAATCTGGATTAATAATATTCTTGAATGTCAAGATACCTTTCACAGCATCTTTTCATCCTTATGCGTTAGCCAGGAGATAAGTTACTCAGGTAACTTATGCCCTGGCTGACATCACCAGTGCCCTTTTAGGTAGCCACCCTGACAGATATCTATTGACTTTATGAAATATGCATGAATATGCTTGCTGGACAACACCTCCTTCCGCTCATACTGTGATGAGTTGGAGGTGTTGAATGGATTAAGTGTGATTGAACCTTGTCAATAAGGATGGTTATTGAACAATGTATCAACACAAAACAAGTGATGAATAACTTGTTACAGGTTGATTACATATGTTTTACATATGTTGGACAGCACTTGATAATAGCAGGAATAGCAGGAATCTGTGGCTACTAGCTGTGAAAGGGCTTAAAGAGGACTTGTAGGGGCTTTTGAAGGTTGATATGAACAGATCACATTCTTTGAAGCTATGTAAACTTGATTGCAGTTGTAAAGGATGAGGAACAAAAAACAAGACAAAGGTGAAGGGTTTATATTCCCTTCAAAACAATAATAAAGTGCACAGCCAGTGTTTAACAGATACATAAAGGAGGCTACTGTGAACAGCTCCTATGAGCAACTATCCTGTGATCTGTCAATGATCACATATGCTCATTACAAGAATATCTGTGTGTTCATTTGACTATTTTGGCATGTGTAGCATTTAGTACCATATGACCCCAAGTCACCTCTGTAATGTATTATCAACACTCAAACCATACCATAGCAAAGTGGACAACAGTCTTGGTGGCGGTACGGTATGGTCTAACTTCAAAACTTCACCGTAAATGTAGTGTAGTCATAGGTATTACTCTCAAAAATTCACACTACAGTGAGGTGACACCATATTGTGCCGTACCGTAGTCACCGTAGGCTACGAGTCCACAACGCTCAAACAAGGAAAACACAAACTTTGTGAAATGATAAGAAAAGAAAAGTTGCATGCCGTATTAAATGAGTGAATGAATAATATGAAAGAAAAAAACTAAATGATTATATCCAGAAATCAAACAGACCTTCTTGAGAAGTTTTAGCAAGATTGAAATTGCAACTAACACTACGCCAGATTGCAAATTTACCGCTGAGTTTAGAAAATTCAGAAAACATAGAGGATTATACACAAGGTGGAAGGGGTCAGAAAAATAGGAAAAAATAAGGGATGCATCCCCCTATGTGTGCCCATCACATTGCATATTTTTTCAGATGTTTACGCCAGCAGTGTATATCAGGTCAGAAACTCAGTTTATGTCCAAAACTGCCAGTCATTGAGGCATTAACCTTGTGATAGCAATAAGATTGTCAATCTTGTGTCAAAATCTTCAATGTCTCCACATTTTGAATGCTATATGTTTGGGCTACCACATACACATTGTAATGAGTGGTGTGTGTCCAAAAACACATAAACACATAAGGCACCACAATCACGGTCCCCATCAGCAAAGCCAGAAAAGCTTATAAATCTTTGCTGTAATGGTTTTAGCATCCAAATGGAAACTCTAGACCCAGTATTTGGCTTTCATAATTTGCAACTGCCAAATTGATTGGAGGAAAATTGTTGTATTTCTGAGTGCTCAAAAGTTTCTACCCAAGCCTTGGTAGTTTTGGATAATCTGAGTTTCTGACCAAATATACAGTCAAACCCCTCCAAAGCAGTACCCCTCTAAAGCCTTAACCCGTCTATAGTGATGGTTTTTTGGTTCTCCCAAGTTGAGTGGGGCCAAAATTTGGTAAAAACCCATAGTTCTGTCTAATGCATTAACCCATACCCAAAACCCCCAAAAAATCCCATCTTTTCAATGTAAAGCCATAGAAAAGTGGCCTATGAATCCTTACAGTTCTTACTCCTGAGTATCCTTGCACCAATCAGCTACACACCATAACCAATCAAGAAGACGGTTCACCACCACCAGAGCACTATGGCATCACAACCATAGTTTTTGACAAAGCAAATCCACCTTATATCACACAAATTGGGAATCAAATTTATGTTGCTATCTCTTCCTGCTTGCCCTCAAAATATCCAAACAACATCACCGCGGATGAGTACCTTCTGGACCGGCTTGAAGCCTCTTTCATAATGCTCAAGGACGAAGTTCAAAAAAGAAAGGATCAGATCAACAAGACTCTTGAAGCTGGAAAGGATGTCTCACCATCCGACATGGAATGGAGGGATGATGGCGGAAATTTGATTGATGAACAACACCTAATTGATATGATCCTCAAGATGGATGAGGACAAGCCCTCCCAGCTTCACACAATTTAGTTTCAAGCATTTAATACTATAACCAAGAAAGCTAAAATGATACAAGACAAGAAAGATTTAAAGAAGACAAAGAAAAGAAGCCTTGTTTAGCCTACTCTGTCAGGCAAGAAGCATCAAAAACGCCTTTCAGTTCCAAAAAAAAACCAACAAACAAATTGCTGCAACCTTTGATGAAAAAATTGATGTTATGGACTGGTATCATGCCAACAGAGAGAACCAACTTCAAACTGCAAGACATTTCAGTGCAGTCTATCCACACCACAACCTCTCACAACCTCTCATCAGTTCTTAGATCAAACAATAACCTGTGATTTGCGCGAAATCTACAACTTTGGGAGGAAGCTTCAAGCGACAAAAAGGAGTCTCATTTCCAGAAGTTGATCAACTTCTAGTTACATATATTCAGAATGCAAATCTAAATGATCTTCTTTTATATGGCAAGGAGATCAAGGAACAGTGGAGGGAATTTGCCCAACTCAAAGGTATACCAAGCAGTTCTTGGCTGAGTCTCAGTGGTGGCTGGCTAGATTGTTTCAAGAAGCAAAACAACCTGCGCAAATACAAAACACACGGTGAAGCTTCTTCAGCCTCTCAGTAAAAAGTGGAGACTGAAGTCAAACGAGTCCGTGCGATCACTTCTGGCTACAAGCCATCTGATATATACAATATGGATGAGACCGGTTTGTTTTATGCGTAAGTTTCATTTTCTTCTTATCGATCACATCATCATGAACATAAATCTTTTGACTGATGATTTCACGATTCAGACTACCATCTGACCGAGGCCTTGCCCAACCAGGAGGACATGGAGTTAAAGCTTCAAAGGATTGTATTACAGTCTTCTTGACTTGTAATGCTCTGATTGTCTAGGAACTCCGGTCTGTTTCATGGGTCAATACAAAAGTCCTTGTTGGAGTGCAATCGACATAAGGTAAAATTACTTAGACTAAATATTGAAATGACATATAGAGCAAACGACGTATGGCAGATTGACAGTAACCCCAATTAAATAATCATTTCATTTTTCCTTATATATTGAATAACATTGTACTCGTATATTTCTCTTTCCTCTTGTCTTTGGAAAGAGAAAACTGTTTTCTTCATCACATCATCCTTAGACCAACTGAGCACATAAGCTCATTTCTGTTTCATCTTGTAACATATTGAACCTCACCACAGGTCAGTGATCTTACCTATTCACTAGTAGATTGTATATTTTCATCTCATAAGAGATCATTTTTATCAGGTCAGTGATCTTACCTATTCACTGGGAGATCATATATTTTCATCTCATAAGCAATCATTGTTATCAGATCTTCATCACAGGTGACAATAAGGTGTTCGAAGAAACTCATACATTTTCAGTCCTTGCTGCTTTAATAAACTCTCACCTCAAGCTTTGAAACTTAAATACTACATAACACTACACCAAATGTAATCTTTACCGGGCGGTAAAGAAAACTACTGACATAGAAAAGTCCTGAGGCAACAGGAAGAGAGCTAAAATTCTGAAAAAATATGCACCTTGTTCCTAGATGTTGGGGCGTCATGATGAGTATTTTTTTGTATTTTACACGCAGATATTGGTTTATGTACTAACAATAAACGCTGAAAATCATCAAAAACTCACATGTAACAATACCTAAAATTTGGGTCATGAGTATGAAGACAATATTTTGTGGTCTAAAAACTTCAATAACTTTTGCAATTCTGCTCCAAATAACTCGATTTTTGGTTCATTCACAAGCTGAACTATTCTCCTTCACACTTCATAATGTTAGTAAGGTGCTATCTAGTCATTTAAACACTCTACATATGTTCAAACAGTTCTGCATGAATAGCTCTGTAGGATCCTTTTTAGACCAGCTACAGATGTGATGTCTCAATGAAAAATGTAGAGGGAAGGCTCACCTTTTTAATGCACTTCAAATCGAGTGATTTGATTCAGAACTTCAAAAGTTATTGATGTTTGAAGATTCCAAAATCCTGTCTTCAAAGTCAAGGGCCAAATTTCAGGTATTGTTACAGGTGGGTTTTTGATGATTCTCAGCCTTTATTGTTAGTACATTAACCAATATCTGTGTGTAAAATATAAAAAAATACTCGTCATGACGCCCCAACATCTAGGAACAAGGTGCATATTTTTTCAGATTTTTAGCTCTCTTCCTGTTGCCTCAGGACTTTTCTATGTCAGTAGTTTTCTTCACCGCCCGATAAAGATGACATTTGGTGTAGTGTAAGCAAGAACACGTGGATGGACACCAAGATCTTTCAACAATGGATTGGATCTTGGGATAATGTACTCGGAAAGCAGGGGCGTCAAATCCTTTTACTTGTTGATAACTTCTCCGGTCATTTAGTGCCTGAGGAATTTCTAAAGAACATCCAAATGGAATTCTTCAAGCCTAATCTCACTGCGCATGTCCAGCCATTAGATGTGGGTATCATCAATGCTTTCAAAGCACAATATCAACAACAATTCCTATCCCGCTTGCTCCAATGATTCAAGGAAAATGTGGAAATATCTGAGCTTCATACAATCGATATCCTAACTGCTGTGCGCATGGCCAGGCTTGCATGGTCTGCAGTCAGTTCTGTGAGCATCAAGAACTGTTGGCGTCATACAGGCATTGGGGATTTTGGAGATGGAATAGAAAAGATGTATGTAACATTCTCTTCTTTCAATTGAGATGGAATCTCACTATTGTAAAGTACATAGCTCCAATGAAGATGTGAGTCTTTGAGCGCTTCTTCCCAATGTTGATCTCGAGGCTGGCCTCCAAGCACTTGAGAACACAGGAATTGTGGGTTTGGCTAATAGAATGTCAACTGCCGAGCTCTTGAATCCGCAAGACAAGAATCCAGAACCCGTTTCAGCAACGCCAGAGCAATGGTTTGAGGCACAGAATCGAATGGAATTTGACGCTATTCAGATGGAGGTGGATGACCCACTGATACCTCCGACAGCTTGTGAAGCTTTAAAGGCAGTTTCTTTGCTTATTCGATTCATTGAATGTACTGATATGCCCGAAGCAACAGCTGTTGACCCCCTTCTTCCTGCTCTTGAAAGCGCATTAATCAGCAAGACCTATTTGCTAACAAGTTTCAGCCCTCCATCACCTCTTTCTTTAGCAGAAATTAAACAAATTTTGTGATGTATGTTATGATTCATTACACGTACTGTGACACCCATACACATACATTCCACAGATCTAGTTTGTACTTAGATTACCCAGGAGGGATCCCGTTGTATTCCTCATCCAACAATCTAGTTATACAATCCCAAATACCCTTGACGAGAGACCCCTCATCCCTTGTCAAAGACCCCCAATATCAGCCTTAACAATGTAGTTACAATTTCAAATGTATTCTTCTCATACAACACTTAACACAGCAGATACTAAAAAATTTGATAACAAGTTATACTTTTTCAACATTCAGCTGAGGCCCCAACCCGTACAAAGTCATATTTTCTATGGCTGTAGAGGGACCACCCTCTAAAGGCATGATTTTCATGTCTTTAGAGGGATATTTTCTATGGCTGTGGAAGGACCACCCTCTAAAGCCATGTTTTCCATGTCTTCGGAGGGTTTTCAATGTAAAGCCATGAGTGTATGTCTATAGAGGGGCTCCTCAACAAAGACATAACCCCTCTATATCCATAGGTTTACCCTTCCACCGGGGGTATGGCTTTAGAGGGGTTTGACTGTACCCCAAAATCATTTTTCTTTGGAACATCTTCAAAACTGCAGGAAAAGATATGAAAAATGTGAAGAATCATGGGACATCACAGGCAATTAAACCATAATTTTATCAAATTTTTCCAACCCCTCACACATTGCTGAAAGTTTTCTACATTTTTATTTTTCTAAACTCCGCGGTAAAATATTGATTTGGTGTAGTGTAAGTGAATCAGAGATCACCAAGTCTCTTATAATTGCCGCGGAGAGGCTCTTTGTGCCAAACTCTTGGGAGTATTTATTTTTGAAAGAGAACATATTGGAAAAGTAAACCAACATGAAATCCTCTAGTTGCACAGCTCATCTTGCACTTTGGCGCAACATCAAACAAATAAAAGAAAATTTGCTCGAAACGAAAAAAGCCGCTGCCAAAAATTCAATTCTGTTGTCACCAAAACCTAAACCCTGTTGTTGTTAATCACGGTCATAGCTACATCAGTTTGACCGCGATACTTTGATAGAACGACCACTTACGGGTATGTTAACGGAAACTTAACCGACGTGGTCAACAAAAGCTACACCCTGTTGTTTCTAATCACGGTCATAGCTATATCAGCATGGCCCCAACCCTTCATATAACAAACCCATCTGGGCAGTGAATGAGAGAAGGCTCAGCCCATTGCCAAAACCCGTTGACAGTCTCCGCCTGGGTCTCCACAACACGGCTTCTTTTGCAAACAGTTGTCATTCTCCATCATTGCCGTCATAGGGCCTCACAGCCGTTGGCGGGGCACGAGTTGCATGACGTTGACCTGTTATTGCATTTGCGGAAAGTGATGCAATTTAAATCAGGGATGACAGTCCAATTAAATAGAGCGACCGAGCCCTTTGCTATCAACCTGACTAGGCCAGGCGCCTTCACTGACTGTGAGGCAAGACTAACCCCGCAATGCAGGTTAGTTAATCTCATCACTACCAGCCAGTCAGGGCCAAAAAGTTGTTATCGGAGTAGCATGGTAGCATTTGGTTTATTTGAAGGCATGCTTAATGGCGGATGACAGTGGAGAAATATGAGGGCAAAGGGGTGATGCATTGCTAAGGGAGGCAGAGTACAACATCTTATAAATTCCCAAGTGCTGCCCAGCAAGCGTGTAGGAACTGGATTTCCGTGGTGGTTGAGTTTGATTTGAGCATGGGAATGGCATTTGGCGCATGAACCGGGACAGTCAGTGGTATACAACAGCATTGGAGGATGTGTCAATGGTTTCATGGGGACTGTGATGGTCCTTTGTCGGCAGTGACAAATTAACATTGTAATTGAGCGGTGCATCTTTACACAGAGCACAGGAGGGCGGCGGGCCGCCCACGGGACTCTAGTTGTTTCAAAACATAAAAGGACTGAACCAGTAAATCAACATCTTGACTTCATGTGAAAGCAATTTGATGAACTCGACTCGGAAGGTTGAAAACTACTACAGTTGAACCAGTCTAGTCTCAACCACAAGCCGGCCGGGGCCGACCCAAGACCCAAATATTTGGCCTTCCAGATTACCTTAGGGGCCCTCCGGAGCCCCAGGGATTTTTTATTTTTTTTATTTTTACCACGTTATCACCGCTTCCATCACCGCTTTCAACTCTTTCAATCAAAGTTTCATTTTGTTTATAGTTTAATTCATCATGGCTAGGGCAAGCAAAGCAGCCAAAGCGCAAAAAAAGCGGTGGAAGGAGTTTTGTGCTGCCAAACACCAAAAAGACACTTTGGTAATCTCTGATTCAGAAGACCAAGTACAGGATATCGTGGACAAAGCCCTTCAACTCTCACCTACTTCTGACTTGGCACTCTCCAAACCCTCTCAGCCCCCAATCACAATTAATCTGGACTCTGACTCTGATATCGAGACCTTTCCAACTCCTCAGCCCCCGCAATCAGTTCTCCTTCAATCATCTCAGCTCTACTGGATGCCAATCAATCCAGACTATCTAACGGAAGAGGACGAAATGGACCCCTTGGATGTCTCTCTCTACGCACAAGCCAACCTTGCTGACTCTTTGGATGATGAAGCATGCAGTACCAAACTTGTCAACAAGGCCTTAATCACGGTTTTCACTCGCCCTTTTGTGAATCCACCAACTCTTGGTAAACGCCAAACCAAGACCGGTCAGATCCTCAAAGGATACAAACAGCCTCGTGTTCAACCTAGCTCAAATAAGCTTGCACCACATGAAATACCAAAAGAAACTAAAAGACAATACAGACTAAACCGAGAGAAGGCTATCGGCAAGTCTACCTTCACTTTTGACAAGCGGGTTGTCCGTGAACCAGCTCCAGCTCTCAATCCAGATCCAGATCCCTCTCCTCCCTCTTCACCTGAAACCAAAACTCATGAAGAAGAAAACTCTGAAGAATCATATGAAGGATCCGATCACAAATACTCTGAAGAATACTCTGACTTATCTGACATACAAAGTGAACTCTCTGATAACGAGGCCAACAACTCTTCTGCTGTGATTGTATCCGACACTTGGATCGATGAATGTGTTGATCAATACCGATCCAGCAAGGCTAAGTCTTCAATGCCTCCAGATATCAAGAAATCAGCTCAGGATCAATTTGATACTTTCAATGCTCAAATCACCGCTGTCTCAGAAAAGTACAAACAGCTCCAAAAAGAAAAACCCAATTTTGAATTTCCATCAGCTATCATTGATGACCTTTGTGAATACAATGCATGGCGACTCGAGCTCACCATTTCTGGTCACAAAGACCCTGCCGTGACTGCTTCCATTCTTACCTCAGCCTCTTTGATACGCCGCCAACTAGTTTTATCTTTTCTTTTTGTTCTTTTGTTATTAACTCTGACATCTTTTCATCTACTCAACAGCTCACTCCTTTATCCCTGCTCCATCACGCCAATACCGTCGCACTACCTGAACATGGTTTTCAAAAAACCATCTGCTACAACACGGCTCAACAATAGCTTCATTGCCTTGGTTTCCGGGCCCACGAGTATAGTAAAGGGCTGTACTTCGACAGCCATGAACAACCTGATGTCGTGGAATACCGACATAAGTACCTTGACTCCATTGCTGAGCTTCAGAAGCGCTCTCGAACCTATGATGGCGACAATCTCGAGTTTTTGACTCCACCCGATCCTATTTCCCTTCAAGATCAAAAGGAAACAATCCTTCTCTTCCACGATGAGTCAACCGTGCATGCTAACAAGCGACCAAGACGTGCTTGGATGAAAGAAAACGCCCAAGAGCTACGCAAGAAAAGTGACAGTTGACTCATCCACAATTCTGACTGGATCACGCCAGCCACAAGCACGGGTCCACCTGTACGTACCGAAACATACGTAGTATATCGGACTGTACAGGTAATCGTACTGTCCAATAGACTCCGTAAGGGATATCTAGATGTAACCAGATGTAAAGATACATCTCGGGTCACCTCAGAATCCCTCCAAGTACAAAATCTCCATACCCCCACACACCATCACCCTCACCATCTCACCGCCCATCTCACCCCCCTTCTCACCCGCCTTCTCACCTCCCATCTCACCTCCCATCTCACCTCCTATCTACCATACTCTCACCTCCCATCTCACCTCCTATCTACCATACTCTCACCTCCCATCTCACCCTATCTCACCGGTCTTGCACCTCCCTCTCACCACCCATCTCACTGCTCTCTCACCTTGCTTTTTTTTCTCACCTCACCAACCCTCGTCATTCCGGAGAGCATCTCACGGACCTCTATACAACATCACTGAACTTCACCACACCATCACCCACGCCACCACCATCTAACACACACCTCTCTCTTTAAACTCACTCACCTCACATCCATGCCTTATAATACTCGACATGGCGGTGGACGTGCATTAAGAAACACACAATCACACCCAAATTCTCAATCTTCCCCACACTCTTCAGAACCTGACACCGACAACCCAGAATCTAGCGACGAGGAGCAATCGGCTGACAAATCTTCAGGCGTTGAAAACACAGCTACAATCAAGATCAAAAAGAAGAAGAAAACCCCACTACCAACCCTTCAGAATTATCATGAACTTGGCCTTGAATGGGGACAAGTACGAGCCGACAGGATTCTGGGCCGCCAGCCTCACATCAAGCCTCGTGTTTCCAAAATCACTCTCTTCGAAGCTCAAGCTCTTCAAGCCCAATATAATCTTGATAAGACGATGTTATGTATAGCTGAAGGAATCAGTCGACCAACCCTCGATGCCGCTCTGTATACATCCCATTATCTTTCAACAACGTCCACGTTTTGATTCTTACTGATGGTATATGATTGTTTTTCTTTCATCACAGATACGAAGGACCACTTGCACGCGAGCCCAATAAATACACAAACTACCAGGCATATAGCTTAGTGAGCACCACCACGCCAAGTCAGTACCTCACACGATTGTAACATAATGTTAGTCTTTGTTTTCAACCGTAGCAATTGACTTGTTACTTCTCACATAGTGCCCCCAAAAGGCCAAGCAGATGGGTTTGAGTCACGAAACAAGATTGTAGGAAATACATGGACCAGCTACAACAATGACGAGCAGCACATATCAAACCGATCATATTTGAACGCCTCATACGTGCTGCGATGGAAGAAACACAAAAAGGCGACGCTTTGATGCCACCTTCAACTACCACTTCTACTGCTCCAACTGACGAAGACAACACCGACCAAATCACTACAGAAGAGAGAGAGCAATACTTACCTCTCTTCCATCGCTTAGTTAACCTGAAAGCTGTGAAACGCGACTTCAAGCATGGGCGCCTATGTAGGCATAGTGGAAACGCTCAAATCCTTGAGAAGGTTGGAATTGAAGAGACCAAAAAAATTGTCAAGCAGGTATGTTGCTTTTTATCAATTGTATAATATGACTGTACATTTATAGAGAACTGACCTTGGCTCGTCAGCTGTCCCTCATTCACAACAAATTTGGGTTCCAATATCATCTCCTTGTCGCTGTGTGGAACCCAAACACTTCCATGACCCGCGCTCTCTATCAAGACGAGTTTACGTCTTGTGAGCATTGGGCTGAACACGCCCGGTCCGAGCCCCACTTGCTCGAACGATTTGCAAACCAGTCGACTCAGGCACCAAAACAAACCAAAAAGGCCAAAAAAACGACCAACTCCACATATCAAGCTAACCTCAGAAAGGACCTCATCACTCGACTCAATGGCCTGATTGGTGAGTAAAGCTGTCTCACAAATTGTTGCTTTTCATTGGCTCACATCCCAGTGAAAACTTCATCACATCAGAAGCACACCTACCAGGTGGCCGTCAAATTAAGTCCGATACTCACCCTCAAGGCCCAAACCCACAAGTCACCTTACAAACCCGAAATTATCGATCTGGGGCCAGCCTGGCTATCCTTCGCCTACCGGACTCGCAAGTCACGGATGAAATGCTTTCAAAGGGGTGTGCAGCAGGAAAACTCCCGGATGCTCAAGTGCAAATATGGATCGATGATATTGTAGCCGGAAGGTACATGATTGTCAAGTCAACCGACCCTCGCCTCACTACTCACCTCGACTCCCAAGAAGCCAGTGGGCCTTAGTCGACTAGCAAAGTCAAAGACGCTGTGTGACAACATGTGTCCCTCCAATGATTGATCTTTCCAGTCTCCTATGTTATACTAGCGTAAAAACTCGGTTGTATATGAATCATCTTGGTTCTACATTCACGACCCAAAAACGGTTTGTATATAAATTGTTTTCATATCAAATATTCACTGAATCACATTATACAGAAGAGTCATTTATGAAAGTTCCGGTCCTGTTAGACCCAAAAATTTATGTGTACACCTTCATGTAGAGTCAATAACGTCCTGACACAAGACGTTATTGAATTCGAACGCCAAATTGGACATTATTGTCTCAGCAATAGCATTGGCACTAACACAAATTACTGAAAGTTAATTGGTTTTCTATCTTATTCTTGAGTCCGAAGCTGACCAATACTTTTTATAAGTACACCATTCAAAAGAACCAAACCACTATTAAAGCATGCATTAAGAACAAGACTGTGTGTAAGTTATAATGTTCTCTCAATCAAATTGGGCTTCGATGAGATGATCATAGAATCTCCTGCGAATCGGTAAACTCGTCATCAATTTGAGTGTCAATAAATTATTCAAAAAATTATTCAAACAACTGTTGCACGATGTCATATGTCTTTTGTTTTGAACTTGCAAGGTGACATGATGGATTTTGCTCTCCATCGGACGTGGATCACTTAGCACGTGATCTGTACTTATTGGTTCCGAGCTAGGAGGGTGGTCATGACCAAATAGACAATCAATACTGACAATCATGTTCTGTTCTCACAATTGTAATTCTGATTTTGCTCTGTTGTGTTTGCTCGGTGTACGTACAGGTGATCAAATGTCAGGAGATTTCATAGTATGTTTCTGATTTCAAATATGGGTCATAATTGACAGTAAATCAAAAAAGGTGTATACAACTATCCACTGGTAGTACCGCCCGCGGTTGTTCAAATACGAGGGACACGGAGCTGACGCTGCCGTCTGGCGGGCTCACTTGGTGATTCCCTTTTTT
>NW_006768765.1:3740338-3860483 GCF_000204055.1 Melampsora larici-populina 98AG31 | reverse complement strand
TTCATCAGGGGCAATCAAGAGTATTGATGGCATTTTATATTTCAAAAACAAGGCTGTTATTCCGTCTGACACTGATTTGAAATTACACATCCTTCGTTCTAGACACGATAGCATATTAGCAGGTCATCCGGGGAGAATGCGAACGTTAGCACTGGTAAAGCGCGCATATCACTGGCCGTCAATGAAAGCATTCATCAACAAATACGTGGACGGATGTGGATCATGTCAACGCGTAAAATCTAGGACCGAAAAGCCATTTGGAAGTCTCCAACCTTTACCTATCCCGGAAGGACCATGGCTCGACATTTGCTACGACCTAATCACGGACTTACCCAAATCTGGAGGTTATGACAGTATCCTAACTGTTGTTGACAGACTCACAAAGATGGCGCACTTTGTTGCATGTAGGAAGAGCATGAAATCCGAAGAGCTTGCTGATTTAATGATCAAGGAAGTTTGGAGGTTGCACGGCACTCCACGAACGGTAACATCTGATCGAGGAAATATCTTTATATCACGTATCACTAAAGATTTCCACAGAAGACTAGGCATCAAGACCCAATCCTCAACGGCGTATCATCCCCAAACAGATGGCCAATCAGAAATTACAAACAAAGCGGTTGAATTATATATCAGGCACTTCACCGCATACAAGCAAGATGACTGGCTGACGTTATTACCATTTGCTGAATTTTCGTATAACAACAGTGAACACTTGGCGATAGGCGTGTCCCCGTTCAAAGCTAATTATGGATTCAATGTCAACTTCACCGATGTTCCGTCCAGTGAACAATGTTTACCGCTGGTGGAACAAAGAATTGATCAAATCAAAAATGTTCAACGTGAATTAAAAGATGCAATGGGCCTAACTCAAGAATTAATGAAGATGCAACATGATAGCAAAGTTCGAGATACGCCTAATTGGAAGAAAGGAGACAAGGTCTGGCTCAACAACAAGCACCTATCAACAACACGGCCCACAGCTAAGTTTGCCCATAGATGGGTAGGACCATTTGTTATTTCAGCGCGTGTGTCTAAAAATGCTTACAAGATTGTGTTACCTAAATCTATGAGTAAGGTACACCCTGTTTTTCACGTCAACCTATTAAGAAAATTCGAAGAAAGCAAGATACCAGGACATCACAAAATGCCGCCACCACCAATAGTTATGAATAATGAAGATGAATTTGAAATTAATGAAATACTTGATAAGAGAAAAAGAGGAAGAAAATTAGAGTATTTAATTAACTGGAAGGGATATGGTGAAGAACATGATTCATGGGAACCAGAAGAAGGTCTCAAGAATGCAAAACAATTAATGAATGATTTTAATAGAAAGTATCCAGATGCTGAAGTTAGATACAAAAGGACGAGGAGAAAGAAGTGAGGGTATGGCTTTTTCCCACTGGGTTTTTTAATGCCACCCGGGGATAGATGCTGGCCTGCAAGAGGAGGTAGAGACATAAAAGGGGGAGTGGTGTTATGACCTGTCACGCGTGTTACATGTAGAGTTCATACTAGTCTTGTCTCCCGTTGTGCATATTGCTTTTCCTCACTTAGCAATCTACTATATTCACGAGACCACCCTTAAAGCTTCTCTTGCATCTCCATTATTTGTATACAAAAATCTGGAAAGGTCAGACACAGAGCAAAAAATGTGAAAAAATATGCATCCTGTTCCTTGGTATGAGATCTTCTAGCCAAATCCGCCTGGTTTGGTCGATCATCCATAAGTGGTATGTCACAACCTCGACCCACAGTTTGAGATTGGATCCATCATTCTTCAACTCTTCAATTCTGGGGTATATTTGACGTCGCGGCGGCATGATGTAGATGGGTTTAATGTATTTGATGAGCTGGCCGGAGAACATAGTGAGAGCTGATAGATGGGTTGTCAGCATCACATTTTTCCATAGGAAAAGTATATACGTACCTGTTTGGTTGGAATTGGTTTGGCGCTATTGGATAGTGAAGTAGGAAGGGTTGGCCAGGATGAAACAAATGTCTGTGAGTTGGTGTTCCAATTTATCAGAGAGAAGGCTTGGATACAACCGGGTTTCTATTACTCGACGCCAATTCACTCAAATAACCGAATGATGCTTGTGCATTAACAAAAAAGTAGGGCCTCAGAAGCCTTTGTTTCCTTTGTGTCTACTGGCCGCACGGGGCCCATCATGTTACTAGGCGCACTGAAGTGCTAATTAAGGAAAACTTCATTGTTGGAATCAATTTGGGTTTTGTAGTCCTTATTGTGTCCGCAGGAGGGCGCTGTTCGATTCCCACATAATGCAATACTTGGGTGTGAAACATATTTTCAAGAGGGAAGAAGTGGAGATATGAAGAAAATTTAATAATGAAAAATGTTCAGGAAGTGGTAAAGTGTGTTTACAACGAAGCAATCAGCCACTGCACATCATTATCATGGTGTTTGATATGATTTTGTAGGTGAGCCGGATAAAATGGACAAATATTCATTATTGAAAGTCAATTTGGAAAGGGAAGATGAGGAGTTATCAGCAAAGTGAAATAATGAAAAATGTTCAGGAAGTGGTAAAGCGTGTTTTCCGAAGAAGCAATCAGCCACTGCACATCATTATCATGGTGTTTGATATGATTTTGTAGGTGAGCGGGATAAAAAGGACAAATGTTCATATTGAAAGCAAATTTTGAAAGGGAAGATGAGGAGATATGAA
The DNA here is from genome assembly GCF_000204055.1 of Melampsora larici-populina 98AG31. NCBI lineage: Eukaryota > Fungi > Basidiomycota > Pucciniomycetes > Pucciniales > Melampsoraceae > Melampsora > Melampsora laricis-populina. Next base: position 3,857,790 of record NW_006768765.1, on the reverse strand, counting down.
GAAAAGTCATTGATGAAAAATGACCAGCATGTAGAAATGCATACTTACCAAAGGAGCCCCCAGGCACTGCACATCATTATCAAGGTTTTTGAGATGTTTTTGTAGCTGGACAAGCCAAAAAAGCACTTTTGATCATAATGAAACAGGATTTTGAAAGGTATGATGCGCAGATAAGAAGGAAACTCAGTAATGAAAAATGACCAGCATGTAGGAAAGCATAGTTTCCAAAGAACGTTTCAATCACCTGACACCATTTTCATTGTGTTTGAGATGCTTTTGTAGCTGAGCGGGAGGAAAAAACACTCAAAATTGGATTATACTCAATTTTCAAGTGGGAAGATGCGGAGATATGAAGAAAAGTTAATAATGAAAAATGTTCAGGAAGTGGTAAAGTGTGTTCAACAAAGAAGCACCCAGGCGCTGCACATCATTATCAAGGTTTTTGATTTGATTTTGTAGGTGAGCGGGATAAAAAGGACAAATATTCATATTGAAAGCAAATTTTGAAAGGGAAGATGCGCAGATATGAAGAAAAGTCATTAATGAAAAATGCTCAGGAAGTGGTAAAGTGTGTTTAAACCAGAAGCACCCAGGCGCAGCACATCATTGTCAAGGTTTTTGAGATGCTTTTGTAGCTGAGCGGGAGGAAAAAACACTCAAAATTGGATTATACTCAATTTTCAAGTGGGAAGATGCGGAGATATGAAGAAAAGTTAATAATGAAAAATGTTCAGGAGGTGGTAAAGTGTGTTTGACGAAGAAGCACCCAGGCGCTGCACATCATTATCATGGTGTTTGATATGATTTTGTAGGTGAGCGGGATTTAAAAGGACAAAAATTCATATTGAAAGCAAATTTTGAAAGGGAAGATGAGGAGATGTGAAGAAAAGTCATTAACGAAAGTAGGCTCGTTGGAAAATTCATACTTACCAAAGAGCCATTTAGCCATTTTCCCACAACTGGAATGTGAATGATATGTAGAGAGCAAATATGTGGACAATTTGGTTTCAGATATAGGCAACAAGAGTTGTGCAATTACACTTGACAAGTTTTTCAGTGCCAATGATAACACAAAATCCACCTGATGACATTGAGAATTCAGGAAAATGGCTAAATGGCTCTTTGTTAAGTATGAATTTCTACATGCTGGTCATTTTTCATTTTCAATATGAATATTTGTCCTTTTAAATCCCGCTCACCTACAAAATCATATCAAACACCATGATAATGATGTGCAGTGGCTGATTGCTTCTTTGCCAACCCCCTTTACCACTTCCTGAACATTTTTCATTATTAACTTTTCTTCATATCTCCGCATCTTCCCTTTCAAAATTTGCTTTCAATATGAATTTTAATCACTCTAATGATTGTAAGGCCCTCACAATATCAGATCACTTTATCATAAACCCATATTTTATTCTAATTGAACAAATTGTTCTACACATCTTTATGATTGTAACAAGATTGATGTGTGGTACCATTTTGTGCCAATGAACAAATGAACATAAGGTTGCCTTCCTCATGGAAACTGTAGAGTGTCTTCAATGGTCAATGAAATATGTTAGACTCATTGTCTCCATTCAACTGTATATTGCAAATTACAGTCAAACCTGTGCAAATGCATACCTGCGCAGATGCATAACCTGTGACAATGCATAGAAAAATTCCTAGATCTTGATACTTTTTACCGCCAAACTAGACAATGGAATTGCATAACCCGTGAAAATGCATAGGAAAAGTCTTCCACCCAAATTATGCAATTGCACAGGTTTGACTGTATCCCCTGAAATATCTGTGAATTGAGCAACGGACTAATGAAGGTCCAATCAAATTAACCAAGAACAATTTCCCTTTTGGGCCTAGAGACTGAGTCTTGAATAGAATGTATGTTGGCTTTCAATTAACTTCTGATACAATAATATACGATACCATGCCTACTAATCCGAACAACAGGTCTCTCAAAAAAATAAAATCCAACCCAAAGCCGGTCACTCCTCGTCAGGTTGAATTCTTAGCTCAGAAGGAGAAGAATAAACGCCAAGCCGAACGATACCAAAAACCTATCATAAAAGTCGCGGAAGCCGCCCCATTTCCTCGTCATCGTATCAAAGGGGTGGAATTAGATCTGGGGTTACCAAACCCAGATATAAACCACCTCGACAATGAGAACTACCAGCACGATCTACTTGACCCCAACGGATTCATTCCCTTTTCACCTGGTTCTTCGGATGACGACACAGACAGCTGCGACAGTCTTGATTCGGACGACCAAGATGTTATTTCAGGGATAAGGCGTGCGCGATATGATGCTAAACGCCTACAGCGCGAAATGAATTGGGTCAAACAGTGTCAACAGATGCTCTCATCTTTCCTTCGATGTCGCCAAATCACCTCCAATTGGGGTAATTCTGATTGTTGGAACAATGACTTCAAAGAACCTTGTTCATGCCCAAGAAATCGAACACGGGTAGCCCGGGTGGATATTGTGGATCTATTGGGTTACATCGTACATATTTTCTTTTTCGTTTTCACAAAGCTCACCTTTGATTTTCATGTAGTCCGAGATTGCATTCAAGTCACGTTTTGTGAATGTACCTCAGACCCAGTGCGGCTGCTTCAGATGGGATAAATTGGAGCCACACCGGTCCATCCAAAAACTGCTTTTTCAGTACGCTTGCTAAAGCACTTCCATGTGGTTTGGAAGTACTGTTCATTACGGAATCAGGGCTTTATGAAAGCGATGGACGAGATATTGGACGATGATAACCCTATATTAACAACAAAACAAGGTCAGGTAAGCAAGGTCATAATGTTTGCATCAACACGTGGCTAACCCAATTTTCTGCTAAGCCTTGTGATTGGCGAGAGCCATTCACGTCCGCTCTAGATGCCTATCGAACGATCCTCTGTTCAATTCGGGAACTGGAGTTTGCACAGCTGAAGTTTCAAGATATTGATCACCTAGCAGCCAATTGTCCAAGGTGTTTTGGACCACCAGTTGCAGAGACCAAGCCCAAAGAGCCCGATTGTATAGTATGCTTAGACGGAAATTTTCAGCATCGCCGACATGCAGCTGCAAGCGTGCCAATACCGGGCTATCATCCAAAAACACCCGAGCTTTTTATGTCTAGTGACTTTGTTGAGGCCATGACAAACCAACAGCCCCCGATTGAAGTGAAGGACGAAGAGGTTGTAGGTCCATATTGTTCAACTTGCTGTAGATTATTCTTTTTTTTTGAGCTGACCCATCGGCCACCACTTCAGCATCCTTGTAGTGAACAACACACTGCTGCGAATGACGTGCGAGGGAAGTCGCACTGGGGAGGCTGTGACGAAACCGGGCTATTTGGCATGGCTTGTAGGCATGACCACACATTGTATGATATCAGAGCGGTGTTCAGCCTATCGATGATCAAATGGATTTCAGATCTAGTTGAAAATGCCACAGACCGCCAATGGAATAAAGTGGGTATCCTTTACGACATTGGCTGCAATGTTGAGAAAGGTATCTTGAAGGTACATCCAAAAGTTTTACTTCACAAAACGCAACTAAATCCAATACATCTTTCTTTTGTAGCGCAAACAATTTGCAACCGAACGTGAAGCTGGACGTTTGAAGTTTGGAACCAGCGTTTTTCATGCCTACGTTCATGAATGGGGTTGCCAATTGAACTACAATCCCAGGCTGAACATGGGATGGGGGCTCTCAGACGGTGAAGGATTAGAAAGGAAATGGTCGGAGTTGAGCCCGCTAATTAGGCCCAACCGGTATGCAACAGCTCTACACCGTGCATTAAGTATCAGTATGCGATCCGTTCATTCCAATATTGTATCAAGGTCTAATGCGAGTGAGCTACATAGATCTAATGTATGGAGGATTTTCAAAACTGATCAAATTCCTCCAGTTTGATCAATTCAGAAGCGAGGAACCGAAGTGAGGAAGCGGCTAAAAGAGGCCGAATCTGAGCTCGCTAGCCTACTAAAGCAGGATCCGACTATGACCACTGAATATCTTGAGGAACAATGGAATAGGCAGAGAGAGATGCAAAAAAAACTAATTAGCGAGAGCGCAAAAGACAAGCGCGATCAAATACTAGTGTATCTAGGTATTGAGGAAGAACTAGTCGAAGCACGGTCAGAGTCCACTTTTACATAACTTTGGTTTGCTGTGAACTGATAAGGGATCAAAATGTTAGTAATAAGCTGAAAGATATCCAATCAAAAAGCCGTAGGGCACGTACGGGCGAGGAGCGAAATGAGCTCTTGAGATTACCTAACACAGTTGTCCTTTTGGAAACAAGGGCACTGGCTTTTGCTGAAGAGCTGGGTGTGGAACTATTGCGTCAGGATGCTTCGGGTAAGACTTGGTTGTTTCAAGTCATTCATTGAGTTGACAGTTTGACTACATAATCCTCTGGTTGTGATGATGTATTGTAGATGACGAAAAAAAGGCCCTAATCACCATCCAACTGGCCAAGGCAAAGCTATAATCTTGTTGAGTTGAGTATAACTTGTGTTCAATAGAAAAAAGTTTCTCAAGTTGATTTGACTTGACTTCATTCTAATGTTTCTAAGACACTGTCTTGATTTGATCATACTTGAGTCAATTCTACCAATTCTAAAACTCAATCTAAATCATCAGTACTAGTTGAAGGTGAGGAGCTATCATTACTTTTATTTTTTTCTTTAAGACATTGTTGCATCATTTGCAAGACTTGCTTAGCAAGAGGTGTTTGACAGCTATCTTTGGACATCATTAGAACCTTGAGTTCATTAACTTGAACAAGGCTAACTTTGGCTTCAGCATCTGCTTTAGCCATCTGCTTTGCCACTTCATTCCCTTCCTCAAGAGCCTGAACTCTTCTTTCAGCTGACTCATTACTGCTTTTAAGTTGTTCATCACAAGCTTCTTTGAGTTCTTGAGCAATTGAGTCATCTTTACACTGGTGTTTTGATTGTTTGATTCCAATTGGGTGAGGAGGGGTAGAAGGACAAGTAGTAGTACTTGTATCAGTGGCATCCAAGAGTGCCTCACTAGAGGGGATTGCAGCAATATCCAAAGCCAAAGGTCCAGGCAGAGGTTGTGGAACAATCCACTTGGGTGCAGTTGAAAGAACCCTCCAAGCTGTGAGGGATTTGAATGGTGGCTTTTTGGGGTTGAGCTCATTGTAAAGCTCGATCACAAGTTCTGGCCAGTCGGACTTAACAATGCCACTTGGAGATGATTGTTCAATCTGACTGTAGTAACCACAAAACTTGAGTGTTGCCATTTTCAAAGCAGCCCATCTAAAAACGAGATTGATCAGTTACATTGTTCAATGTATAATTATGATGACTCTACTCGCTTGATTTGAGCGGAATTGAGATCTCAAGTCTCAAAAGACAGTTTGAAATTGAGGTGTTTGGTGACTTGCTTGAAAAAGGTCTTGCCAGTCTGGTTTGTGCCAAATTTGGGAAGCTGGCTGATGTGGACCCACACCTCGGCAAGCAATACTTCTTTGGCAGAGGACCAGTTGTTGCTGTTTTTTTCTTTGTTGGATTTTGATTAACTTGACTAGTTTGATTGGTTTGATCATCAGTATCTTGATTGATGAGGATTTGATGTTTAAGACAAAGATGAGATGAAGAATTGAGAAGGAATAGTGAAACTAAATAGAAAGGAAGGATAGTATGTGTAGTAGAGGGATTTGCAAAACTTGGAGCAACTTTGGAGAGACTTGAGTCTTGGTAGATTTTTTGTGGATTGTGTAGATACCGACTTGGTAGAGGTCCAGCAGATTTGCTGGACCTCTACAGATTTATCACTGATTCAATAGATACTGAAGTGTGTTTTACACAAGATTGGGGAATTCAAGGCTTGGTACAGTAAAATTTACCATACCAAGGCGTTTACCAAGACAATAGGAGATGCCCTAATTACAGGGGCAAAAATGACTGCTCACATAGGTGTGAGTGTTGTAATTTTTGTGTTTGTTTCAATGTTTGTTCAATTTTACTTGCCTTTTCTTTCCTATTTCTTTCTGCTCATCAGCTGATTACGTGATCAACCAGAACTGAGCAGAAAAACTAAGCCTTGCTCAGGCTTTATTCCTTAGCAAAGAAGTCTGAGGAAGGGCTGATCCACCTGTTTGGTTTATCTCAGCTGCTCAGCTGATCCTGAGCGTCATTCCCTGGTTCAGTAGGCTCCAAGGAACACCACTTATGATTAGCTTAGGGGCTGAGCTGACCCCAGTATCCTCTTAGCTAATTCTCTGCAGCATCCCTTGGATGGATCACATAGGGCCAGCCTTGCTTCAGGCTTCATGGCTCCGGAATGAAGCCTGATGCCCATCTGCTCAGTTGACCAATGCTTCTCAGCTATCCCTCAGTGGCATTCCTGAGACCAGAAGGATCCAAAGGATTTCACCGCTCATTGGCTGAGGGGCTGCTCATCTAGTGTGAGGGTTGGGTGCTCAGAAGAGTACTCAAGGCTCACTAAATTGGGCTAATAGGGTTTTTATGGTCACAATTTGATTAGATTATATTTCAAATATAATGTAATTACAACTAGAAATATAGGAAGAGAGAAGGAAAGGGAAAAGGGACTGGTCTGTTTGGATAAATCCAGACAGACTACAGTTAAGTGACTCCTAAAAAGGAGGTTTATAATTATAATATATAGATGTTATAATAAATGAAGGATGGATCCCACAGTCCTTCCTTTAATCTTTTAAGTAACAGATTAAAGAGTGAGATAAAGGTCACTACACTGGTTGTTCTTAAAGTCACCAACTTATGGTTGTTCTTAAGGTCACCAGCCTGAAAGTACTTATATGTAGGTCACTAGCCTTGGGTTGTTGGAAGGTCACCAACCTAAAAGAGTTCCCACTTGGGGGAAGTAGAGGATCCAGAAGGGGTGAAGGTATTACTTACTTTTAATCAAGGAACAGATTAAAGTAATGGAGATATCACTAGTCTTATATTTATAAGACTCTTGATGTTACTTCAGTAGAACTTTAATGGTTCTTGAAAGTGGTGTGTAATAAATGCTTGGGGTAGAATCTCTGAAGTCTGAGAGAGGAGGAGTTTATATACTCTCCTCTCCAAACCTAACTGTAGTGATATTTGTTTGTATCACTAAAGTGGTTTAGGTTTTAATTATTACTGTTAGTTATGATTATTATTAATACTACATAGTTACATATATGTGTTATGTAATTTATGTAGTATAAGCATTTTCAACTCTTGACACTGAGTTATGAGGTGTAATTAGTGTTTTATTACATATTAAATATGGTTTTAAATGTATATGTATATGTAATTAGAAAGTATGTATGATTTATTACAAGTTACATATGTTTTGTAAGACCTATGTACATGTAATTAGTTGTCTAAAGGTGGTTATCTATGTTACAAGTTAGTCTTTGGGTACATACATACGTACCCAGGGCTGACATCTAGTCCCCAGGGGAATTCCTGGGATCCTTCTGATCCCAAGGATGTCACTGAGTATTGGCTGAGGGGCTGCTCAGTTGACCTCAGCCCCTCAGTGTGAGCAGCTTTGTCCAGGGGACATCACTTAGGATTAGCTGAGCGGCTGAAATAAACTGAGCAGGGGGATGGCTCTTTTATGAGGCTTCATTCCTTAGCAAGGAAGTCTGAGGAAAGTCTGGCCCATCAGTGACCCAGCCAGGGGATGCTACTGAGTATTTCCTGAGCAGCTCAAATTGGACAGCCCCTGTGCAGGCTTCTTCACTAAGAAATGAAGCCTGAGGAAGGTGTAGTTCATGTGCACATTTTCATTTCAACCAAATTGTTGAGTATTCAGTGACTCATGAGCTGATCCTGAGTACTCATCTGGACTCAGTTATTGCTCATCCAAGATTCAAATGAGCCTTCTCAATAAATGTCAAGCAAAATGTGAGCAAAACAGGCTGATCACCTGAACACAACCAAAATTGTGAATTGAATGGATCTGAAAGAAAATGAATCTTTTTAGGAGACTTCAAAAAAGTCTACAATGCTCACATACATGTGAGCATCAATTTTGGCCCCTGTGAATAGCATTGGAAATAATACTGCCAGGATTAAACACTGTCCCTAATGGAATAATGATCACTTTTGCATTAATTGCTAAGGATTTATATGGCAAAAATTAATTATCCCAAAAAAGCAACACATTATCCTAATTAGAAAAGTGTTTAATCCTGGCAATGTAAGGAAAAAGGTGTCAATTTTGTCAAAAATGGAGGTTTTCAGCTTATTACATATGTCCAATGACGTCATAATTTCATGGTAAATGGCTCATTCAACACAGAAGTATGGATAATTACATAATGTACAAACTTTAAGTCATTAGTAACAGAGTTGTGTGAAGAAAGTTATATGATAAATAAGAAATTGGTGTGAACTTCAAATTCTACACTTACATGCATACATGTAACAACATTTACATACAAAAACCTTAACTTCACAACTCAATAACACATCCATTAATCATCAGAAGTACATGATATGGCGGCAATTTTTAATCAAAATCACAAGCTCTATCAGATGCACTTCAGTAACCAAAAATTGAGCATCATCTGAAAAAACCTGTAACTTCAAAAATAGGTTTTCGGCCAGATTACAAGGAAAAAATCACCTGTAGTCATCCTAAGAAGTGCTGTGTAACATCTAATTACATCATTGATCACTTTGGCTGTGTCAAATCTATTAATAACAAAGTCATTACATTGTGTCATCACATGGTTTTTCGAGGTTTTTGGTCAAAGTTGGTTGGTTTTTGAGGCTGTTGACCATTGTAAAAGTTGGAAAAATTATACTCAAGGTGCATAAGTGAAATATGCTAATAAAATATAAAGCTATTTGGAGTGAAATGTGATTAGTAAACAGTGATGATGTGATTAGAACTGTCACATACATAACATCATAACATTCTTTCTGCAGGTAAATCACTTTTTACTGGTAGTGTACCCTCATGGAATGATTATGATCTATTTGGTGTGGTGTGGAGGTGGTACCCATGAGGGAAGATAGAGGATAATGATTAGAAGTTCTAGAGCTTGGTGATTTTGTCTCTCAGTAGAAAGACTAGACTTCATAAGCAATAGGGACATATGTGGATTCAGGAAGGCAAGGTTGGCTCAAAAAAGACAAAGAGATTAAGGAAATCCTAAGAGTTGAGCAGACATAGAGGGATTGGTATGAAGAAGTCAAGTGAAAAGTGTGTGTGTGTGTGGGACTGGATACTAGATGAGTATACTCTATGTCAAGAGAAAAACAAGAGTTGGTTCCTTTTTACCTTTTTCTCCTTTTGCCACTTGTATTAGTGTATGAAATATTACATTTATACTGAAACTTGAAGATGATCTTTATTGATTTAGTATTGAGTATTTTTTGATTAAAAACTTGGGAAACACATGTAAGATATCTTCTTTCCAATGTGATTTTCTAATCAACTCAACAAATCATAAGATGATCATGGATCTTCTTTTTTTTCTTTATATATCCATCATAGGTGCTTGATTCTATGAAAGAAGAAAACTATCTTCAATTTGTCTCATAGTACTAGTAGCTAGAATGATCCAATTCTGTGTGTTCCAATTTCTACACTTTTCCATATGAATGAATCAGATGATCTTGACTCTCTGTGGAAATATTGTCAAGACTTACGGATAGATGAAACTGACACACTAAAAGACACTAGGCATAAACTTTGTATAAATCATCATGTCTTAAAACCAAACAACACCCTACGGGGTGGCTAGCGGTCCACAATAATAAAACAATATAAAATCTTAGGATGTACATTCTTAGAATTTAAATACCAAAACACATCTTTGACTACATAACAAAAAAAAATTAGAAAGAAAATTATAAAGGAAGAGTTTTTTATATTGTTTTCTTAGAGAACTCTACGTTGAGTACAATCTTTTTGCAAGAAAATACCTAACTCAAATATAATATAAGATAAAAATATAACATAAACAACATACAAAGTTTTTACCAAAAAAAAAACCTCCAGGGCAGGAAGGGTGGGACTTTAAAAAATACTTGCTGTTGATGGTTGTAACTTGACAATAGGATGATGAAAAAAGGAAACTTGATAAAATGGTCAACAAGTAATGAATGGAAATTCAATGGTAAACAGGAATGATGACATTTTGCCAATGGTAAAATAACAACTCAAACCTGGACCCAACAATTACACAACATCCAATACTCAAAGTCCCTATTTCCCAATATTCCAATCAGTAAATAAGTAAGTTACCTACACCTAAAAGATTATCATCTCTAATGTGTTTTACTTTATGATATGATCAAATCATCATTCATGGCACTTTTCATTTCTAATGTGTCTTTATCTCATTCAAGAGATCTTCAGAACATATTCAATCAATCTTTTGATCTGAGAGATCTCCTGCTGGAGTGGATAATTTCAATTATGCATGGCGTTTGACCGGTTTCGACCCCAAGTAGTCCGAATGACGTCATCGGCCTTATGGTCTAGTCGTATGATTCTCCCTTTGGGTTCGCCTTGAAACTGGGAGAGGTCTCGGGTTCAATTCCCGATGAGGCCCTTTCTTTTGGCTTGTGCCGTGAGCCTTCGAAATGAAGGTCAACTGTTTTATTTTGTGGGTCAAGATTGGCATGGGAATGAAATGTGGTAAATCTTGATACGCAAGCTTCTTTCATGTGGTGTATCAAAACACTTAAAACCAATTTTGACTTAAAAGTACGCTAAGTTGACCCCTGAGAAATATGATCAAGCGTTAAACAAACTTCAGGAGAACGAAGCAAGGTCTGGTAGTAGGTAGGTACATATTCCCTGCTTGTAGGCTACGTAGACTCAGTTGTGTGTGAGAAGATACCTGCGTCATAGAAAGGCTTAATAAGGGAAAAGAAAAGATCAAGGAAGAGAAATGAAATGAATTAGAAATTACTGTGAGTAATTCCTGAAGGTTCACGCCAAATTAGACCGAATAGAGCTGAATAGAGCTCTAGTCTCTGACTCAACTTGAAGAAGTTTCCGATACAGAACTGTATTTTGTTATAGGTCGACGTTCGTTGAATAGTGCATGACAAAAAACAAAAAGAAATTCACTATATAGGGATTTCTTTTTGTTATGTACTTGAATTGGTAAAGAGTACAGTCAAACCTGTGCAAATGCATACCTGCGCAGATGCATAACCTGTGACAATGCATAGAAAAATTCCTAGATCTTGATACTTTTTACCGCCAAACTAGACAATGGAATTGCATAACCCGTGAAAATGCATAGGAAAAGTCTTCCACCCAAATTATGCAATTGCACAGGTTTGACTGTAGTTTGGATTGATGAAGAGTGAAATGAATTGAAGATCCTTCTTTTATGTAAGAAATTGAGGGTTGGGTTAGTGTAGCACTGTAGATCGTCCAGATGATCGGTTGGGTTTGAAAGTTAAGTAAGTTTTAACCAATCTTACAAACAAGTTTCAAAAAACAAGTTTGATGGAAGAGAAGAGTTTCAAATAAATTCATTCATTCATTTCATTATTCATCAAGGACGACGAGAACAAGAACAAGAACAAAAGACAACACCAGGTCCATCATTAGTTATCAAACTTTAACCAATTCTTATCATGCCAATCAATAAACATCGAAAATCTAATTCAAAACCAAAACAACAACAACCACCACCACCACCACCACCAAAACAACAACAGCCACTCACTACTACCACTACCAATACTATCACTTCAAATTCTAATTCAGATTCAAATTCAACCACTTCAAAACCATCACTGTTTACTAAATCACATCACACTTTATTAGCAGTCACTTCATTAAGTAATCTTAGAAATTCATCAAATCATCATCAACAAACTACCACTACTACTCACAATCCAAGCAATCCTATCAAGAGAAGTAATAGTATTTCATCAGATCAAATCTTAGCTCATTCAAACTTTCATTATATCACTCATTCGAATTTAAAATCATCAGAACATCAAACCAAATCATCATCATCATCATCTTCATTCACTTCTTCATTCAAGCAATCAGATTTCTTTAAAAGATCAACCAAACTATCTAATCCAACTTCAACTCTCAAATCAAATTCATCTTTAGATCTAAAAGTTTTATCTACTTCTCATGATTCCAACAATAACAAATCATCATCTAATCTTAAAAAACCAAATCATTCGACTACTTCTTTAATTGAACCATCTATCCTTATTAAACATAATCAAACCAATCCAAATCGATTTAATCTTAAAACTAAATCAGTCAATTCCAATCCATCTAACATTCATCATCATCATCTTTCAATCCAATCTGAATCAACCAATTCATCTTCTTCTACTTTTAATCAATTCTCACCTACCAAAACATCAGAAAACAATAGCACAACCAACGAATCCAATTCTGGTAAAAAGGTCGAATCGATTGATACCAATCCAAGTCAAAAGACCGAACCTAGTAAGAAATCATTAGAAGTTTTAAACCAAAAAATAGAACCTACTAAGAAACCATCAGACACCTCAACCAAAAAGACCGAACCTAAAAAATCAATAGACAATTCAAACAAAAAGAACAAACCAACCAAAAAATCAATAGAGCTTTCGAATAAGAAATCAATAGATACATCAAATAAAAGGTCATTAGAAATCACCAATAAAAAGAACGAAAGTGTCACGACCCTAGGAATCTTTTCAGGAACCTCTACCACCAGTCTAGTCTCTAACACTTCTTCAACAAACCATACCCAACCGCACCATTCCAGCATGAATTTTTCATCCAATAACAACAACAACAACAACAACAACAACAACAACACCAATAATAGTGGTAGTAGTAATGGTAACCATAAACCTGTGATCCGTCATATCACTTCAACTTCTACTTTAGCTTCAACTCAATTCACGGGTAATCATAATGGGTTTGGTCAAAAGTTGGAAAACCCTAACTTTGGGTTGGTTTTGGGTCATCAGGTCGGTGGGGAGTCTAATGGGTCTTTGGTACTCAGACCTGGTGATCTTTGGAGTCAGATCGTGATGAGGGTCATTCCACTTTTGTAAGTTGAATTTTTTCATGATTAATAATTTCACCATGAAACTTTTTTCTGATTGATATGAGGAAATTCACTTGATTTTTTCTTTCTTGTCTTTTTTTTTGTTTGTGAAAAAATTAATGATGAGCTAATGAAATCTTCATTTTTTGTAGTAATGGAGAAGGACATAAAGGATTTATAGAAGATTTAAACGAATTCGTGATTCAATACATAAGCAAAACGATTTCAGATTCGCCCTCTAAATCGATTCAAAAACTAACCAATGATCTTCAAGACCTATTAACCTCAGGAGTGATGAGTCTAAACCACAAGTTTTCAGCCGATACTCTATCAGACGAAAGATTTTTAATTCGACTTATGGAAATTTGGCATTTTTTCTTTACCGGTGTTTTGCCTACTCTAGAAGCTATCTTTTTACCACTCATGACAGATGAAAAGTTAATATCCGTATTAGAGTCAAAGAATAATAAGCTTTTACAGGAAAGGTTACAACAGATTCATTTGTTACAACAAGTTTCTTCTACCTCTGGTTTACCTCCTTCATCAACTTCTTTACTTTTCAAGATCCAACCCAAAGATCCAAATGAAACGTACGTCAAGAAATCTAACCTTGGTATCGATGTGAGAAGGATCGCTTTAGAGTGTTTTAGAGACTCGATGATCTCGAGTGTCTTTAATCGGTTTTATAAACTTTTGTCTTACTTGTATGATGATAGTTTAGAAGGCTTTAATGAACCTCTTTCGATGGATTTGGTTAATGAGATCTCTCATTTCAAAAGACTTCAAATGATCGGATTGCTTTGTGGATCAGTACCTAACCCTGAAATCGAAGCATTAGGAAAACTCATCAGATCTGGAAAAGCTGATCCAAGCTACTTAAAAGAAGATGAAGATCTAGAGCCTAAAGATGATAGGAAGTGTACGAGTGGATTGGCGGGCTTGAAGACTAGTAATCCTGCTGGTAATTTGAGCTTGAGTCCTACGATTCGGTCTTGGAATAAGAATCGAGAGTTTACGAGAAGGTCGATTAGACGACAGTTAGGCAAATCTAGTCTGCTCCATCATCATCATCACCATCATCATCAAGCTTCTAAACTGAGTTTGTCGAGTTTGAAAACTTCCTTGGATCTTAAGTTCTCTGATCCATCATTCTCGAATCCGAATGAAACTGAAAACGAAACACTGGTTCAATCTTCTTCTGGTACTGGAACTACTGGAAATACTGGAAATACTGGAACTAGTGGACAGACACTTCATTCATTGGAAAGTTTTAAGTTCTCGGCTGATCATTTGAAACATGTCGTTCAGTCTAAGATTAATAAATCGATGAATTATTTTGGCACTCAGAGTGTTTCTTTGGATGATCATGGAAGTATTGCTGAAGCTGTTTGAGTGAAAGATTTTGGAAAATTAGTCGTGGTTTTGGATTGGATTGGATTGGATTGGATTGGATTGGATTTATTGGATTTATTGGATTGATTCATTTTTTTCTTTGGTCTTTGTATCTTTTTTTATATATTTACATTTTTTTACATGTTTGTTCATGAATTCGCTTTCTCTTTTGGTTTCTCTTTTGGTTTCTCTTTTGGGGTTTTCCATTTCCTTTTTTCCCCATATATATATATGTTTTCTAATCCAAAAAAGAACCTCTCAATATAAATGTTTGTAACTTTTTTTTTTTCATATTTACCTAATTTATTTTTCAAACTTGTTTCATTAAAACCAAAACCCAACACAAAAAAACTCTCATTCATCACAAAAAAAAAAAAAAACTTTTTTTGGTGATTTCCTTTCTTTTTCACTCTTTTGATTGTCTTTTATATTTTGTTATCTTTTTTCTTATGGTTCATTATACTTTGTAGAATTTAAAATGTTTATTTATTTTCCTTTTTACATCAGGGTTTTTAGAGAGAGAGAGAGAGAGGTTTTAGATTTGGATTTGGTAGAATGGAATTTGATATACGTTTTGAGGAAAACTTGTAGGCAAAGTTACCTTGCCAATTCATACTTGATTATTTTTTCTAAAGGGCTTTTTTAAGGAAAATCACATAAAAGCTTGATTAGGGGAATCTATATTATGGATAATATGAATGAAGAGTGTCAAATGAAGATGGTTTCATGATGATTTCTCTTTTTGGAATCAGATGAAGTCTTATTTATATATTGTAAAAATGAGAAAGGTACTCATAAATTCTTAGGATGATCTTTTTTATAAATCAAACAGGATCAGATTGATTCATTTTCTATCAATTTTCATAGCTCAGTTCAGTTTTTCTCAAAAACAGATTCCAAAGCGGTCATGTAAGTATCCTTGAGTTTCTCTGTTTGATTTCCATAAATACTATGTTGATATTTCCTTGTTTATCAATCCGAGTGGTCCCGGTGTTGTTGAACTTGCATCACACTTGTTCAGGAGATATAATATTTGATTGCCTGTGATGTTTTAGAAATCTTGTTTACTTATCAGAAGACCCCTGGCTGCCGTTATGCGACACTTGCCAAGTCAAGATTGTGAGTTGCGTGAAATTGGCTGATATTAATAAGGTGTGATGAAAGTCATCCTCATTTCTGTACTACCTGAATTCCATAAAACTTATCAGGCTTAGTGTCATAAGAAAGATAAAATTGCCTCACGTTCTTTGAAAAGGAGATGAGGTCCTATGAGCAAACAAGTCAGAGTTTCCTATAGTGAAATAGCAATGAACTACCACCCCCGAAGTCATCATGGGTTCCGAGGATGATCGCGAGGTCTCCACCCAGATGAGACATGCTTGTTATAAAAATCGCAGTCAGAAGCAATCGAGCGCCGCAAAAAGTACAGGTCATCATCATCTCAAAACCTTGATGGAGGGTTGATCCTACCGGTTGTCTGATGCAATGCTTCAGCTCGTAATATTTGTTCCAAGGGTGATATCGAATGACATGCTGTATGAACTTTACTCATCAAATATAAAACGAGGTCGCCCATCAGCATATATCATTGTTAGTCTTCATTGAACATCATCTGTGCTCATTTTTTTTTGCATATTCTTTCATATCTACATAAAGGCCTCATCATTGGCTTAAGATCATCATGGCTAGATTTTCAATTACACTTCTTGCTATTGTTATCGTAGTATGTCCGTTCTTTACCGGGGCGTTCAATTGGCACGCTGACTTCAAGTTCAAAGATTCAGACCTCGCTTATATACAGGGTGAGTGAGTCTTGCAATATCCAAACGACGTTGTTTTAAACACATAGCTTGAGTCTGACTAATCTTTCTATGCTAGGTCAACCATGGACGGAAGAAGAAATCAAAAACTCTGTGGAGAGGTTTTATAAGAGTATAGAAGACAAAAACATAGATGATGCAATCGCACAAATGCATCCAAAGGCCAAGTTCCGAATTCGTCAAGATTGTTACGAGGAAGATGGTGAGTAAAGGCTAAGCTTCCTGATGAGGCTCTACTAGCCATGCAATGATGTGGCATGGATTTTTTCTGAAGTCTACTTTGTAATTTCTCATCATCTTCTTTAAGGAGTTGGAATTGGCCTTCATATATACATGCCAGAGGCTCACCTGACCGTCAGGACGGAAATCGAGCAAGGTATGCTTCATAGTCACCTTCCTACCCTGGATCATCAACCACCAACAGAGTACTTGTAGTGATTCTGACTATTGTACTCACTTTCCACATGCAAATACCATAAACTCTACGTACAATAATCTGCAGCGGGTTTCTATATGTCCCAAGAAGTAAACCAACTGGATAAAAATGTTATCATGCTTTACCTCCTAGGTACTTTGAAGGTGGGACGCAAAACAGAGGCCTTGAATGTAGATATGGTGTTGAAAAAAAACCCCGAAGGAATCAAAGTCTTTAGAATCCAAGTCCACGACTTTAACAGGAAAGTAAATCCCATCCGTCCTGGGGGACAAGCTTCTCAGTGATCTGAAACTGTTAGTGATGAAGACAGAACCTGTCTGGGATACACAGCTGAGAATTAATGTTGTTATTGATGTTCATAATAAATACATTGGGTGATGTGTACCTTCTCTGTGTACTTTATTCACCAAAGTTAGAGTTCTTTTGTTTATTTTTACATCTTTTCCAACAAAAATTATACCTTGTAAATCTTTCTACCTTGTTTGAAAACACTGAGATTGTAAGAATCTCACAAAATGAAAGGTGAAGGTTTTCACAAAAAACTAATGGCCTCAATAATAACAGGAATACAAGATGGTTGACCAAAAAAAAAAAAAACTTGCTGGATTTCTCAGTCTGCATATTGCACACCATAGTTGTTTTTGAATTTTGTATGCTGCCACTATTTTAATTTGATATTTGAAGAATTTTCTATCTGAAGAACAGTAACTGCCTCAAATATAATTTTTTGATACTATATTACCACCAAACCCAAGATCAAGAAGGGCAGTTCATCATAAGTCAAAAAGTTTAATCATGGTCATTAATGTGATCTTTTTGTATCTACAAAAGAATTATACACAAAGAATGATCATGATCAGATTAGGACTATAGTGGCTCTCAAACCTGACCCAGTTTCAAAAAACCCGGTTGCCCCAGTTGAATTTTTGGCTGGGAGCTGTCAACAAATGTCAACTTGATACACAAAGTTACTGCCAAAAAACAACTGGGTCAACTGGGTTTTTTGAAAACCGGGGCAGGTTTGAGAGCCACTTATGTATACCAATGATGTGCCAATATGACGTCTTTTTTATATTTGCTAGTAAAGCTTATCTATCACTAGTTGGCCTCAGACTTGAGATAAACAATACAACTTGAGACTTTACTTCAGTCAAATGGATTGGTCCACAATATATAACCAGATGGAAATGTAAGTTGGCAAGTTGACCCTACATGGTACTTTTCTACAGCTCTTGATTCACAATTCTTGTTCAAAAAAAGGCCAGTTTCCTCACAGAAGTCACAAACACAGTCTCAGCTCATCTTCATCACTTACCTTGACTCCAAGAAACCTCAAATCATAGAACCACTCAAGACTTTTCCCAATACCTGATCAGTAACATTCTTTATGGTCTGAGCACTAGGTTTGCCTTGCTTACATTCCATCTTTTCCAATTCAAGTTCCCACTTTGATCCTTTGTACACATGATTTTTCAAACTCGAGAGTCCATACCCAAAAGATCTAATTCCAAGATTCCATACTCTTACAAACCATCTACTTGGACTTTTACTGATCATGAATCATTTCACCAAATAAACAATCATCTTAATGAACAATCATTGAACCATAAGATCAGTTAAAGAACCTTTAAAGCTCATGAAGAAATTATTATAAAAAACAAAAACCAATGATATATATAATATATTCAAAGCAACCAACCAACCAAAAAAAAACATCTACAAACCATTTATATACTCAAACCCAAATAATCTCATCATCAACACCCAACCAAAAAGCCTTCAAAACGCTCGGTAACCTAATCCTAATCTTCCCATTCCCATTCCCATTCCCTTCTTCTTCTCTAAGATATCCATTCTCAATCAAACTCATCATGATCCTAGGAATCGCTAATCCAGTAGCATTCAATGTATGTAAGAACTCAGTTTCTTTCTTTTTTTCCATCAAATTACTACTACTAGATTTATATTTAATGTTGAGTCTTCTGGATTGGTAATCTGTACAATTCGATGCTGAAGTAATCTGTATATCCAAACCCATCATTATTTTAAATTTTCGGTTTTCTTTATGGTTGGAAGAATGGGAAGAAGTGGAAGAAGAAGGGAAAGAAAAAAACTTACTTCTCCCCATTTACCTTTACTTGGCATCCATGTTTCAATATCATATTTATGAAAAGCAGAGTTCCCTAATTCTTCCGAAGACATTTCCAAAACCCTATCATCCAAACCCAAAAAAAAACCAAGACCCACATAAGTTTCTTCATAAAGGTAAAGAAAAAGAAGAGGTAAAGAAGAAAAGAAGATGAACCGATAAGGTAAACCTAAACCTTCAATAATCCTACACTGTAACCCAATCATCTCCCACAACATCCCTTCACTTTTTTCCAAATCATTCTCCATCAAACAAACCAATTCGATCTTCTTAAACTGATGTAACCTATACAACCCTTTAGACTCTAAACCTCTCGCCCCAGCTTCTGATCTAAAAGCGTTACCCACACTTACCCATCTGATCGGTTGATGTGGAAAATCAGGGTGGGTTGAGTTCGGTAGGGTTGTGGAATGGAAAGAAGAGATCATTGGGATCTCAGATGTAGCAGATAAACATAACTCTGGAACTCGTCTTTCTTCTTCTTCTGTTGATTCTGCGGTTTTTGTTGATTGGAATGAAGAAAGTTGATTGGAAACGTAATAGGTTTGATGAGTTTCTCCCAAATCTCTAGGTTCGAACCCACAAAGCTTCAAAACCTGAGTCTTAACCAAATCCGGTCCTAAAACCAACTTCCAACCCTTCCCAATGATCATCGATAAAGCATACTGAACCAATGCTAATTCCAAACACCCACCCGATCCGAACAAAAACACAAAATTAGAGCCAGTCGAATTCGATCCTGATTTCAATGAGATCCATTCCAATTGATTCATAATCTTTAAATGATCCCTATGTTTGTCTTTTTCTATTGGTTCGAAGCTTTGGTAATCATACTTGATTTGATTCCAATTTGATCCTTCAAATGTTTTGATAACCTTTGATTTTGAGTATGATCCGATGGGTACATCTGGGTGGGTTTGGTTAGGGATCGAGATGCCTAAGGTTTGTAGTCTTTGGTTTAAGAGTTTTAAGTCTTTGGTCAAGGTAGAGATTGATGATTTTAGTAAACTGGCTTCTTGGTGGTAAACTGAAATAGATTCGACATGAATTAAATGAGAAGTAGAACCCGATCCGTTTCCGACCTTCACTTCTTGATCTTCTTCCTCTTCTTCTTCTTCTTGTTCTTTTGGTTTCGGTTTTGGTTTTGATTTTGGTTTAGATTTAGAAGTCGGATTAAGAATAGATTTAATTTTTTCACTCAAATGATTTTGTCTCTGTTTAGCATCCATAAGTTTAGATTGTAAAGCCTTAGATTCATGATAAAGATACGCTAAATCGTTTATTGAATCTGATCTTAAGTTTGATTTTCTGTTGATTAGGTTTTGGCTTGATCTTGATTTATGATTGATGATCGATTGATAATCTATGATTGGTTCACTTGGAGTGGTGATGAATCTTTTTTGGAATGAGTTGATGAGCCTTATGGATGTGGATTGGTAGATTCGTTTCATTTCTTAAAGTTGAGGGTTCTGGATTGGTTGGATCGATCGAAAAAATTAATACACCACTCAACACTTAACTTATGATACACTTAGACTTAACATCACATATCACTGACCACCACTCGATCACACCAATCCAGCAACAATCCAGCATTGGCAATCCATCAATCCAGCATTAGCAATAGCAATCCTACCAATTCGCAGAAGAATGTTATATTTGATTACTTTATTCTTAACCAAAACCTTTAGTTTTCAACAAATCCTACAAATCTTCATCACTCTCTTTATACTGATAATCTCGATCAATTCATTCAAATCATATCAAATCAAATCCAAGAATCTTATTCAAATCAATTCACTTCAACTTCAAAAGTAAGTCATCATCATCTCATTCATCTCAATGAATAAATACTAATCTTACTTATTCAATGGGTCTTCAAGGTCTTTGAAATTCAAAACAATTCTCATCTTCACTGTAAGTCACTCTCCAAACCAAAAACAAAAAACCAAAACTAATTGATTCTTTGAATAGTCATCTTTATCATCACTCCCACTCCACTTAATCCAATCATTATCCAAAACAAACCACCTCCAACTGATCATCATCTTACCCACCACAAGTTCAAGTACAAACTCAAAAGACATCGAACTGATCAATCTCCTACGCGAACTCAATCCCCAACTATTCCTAGAAAGATGTGATTTATCAAACCCATCCAGTCTAATCCAATTCGTTCAATCTCTCATCAAATCACTCCAACTACCCAGCAATTCAAACCCACTCCATCCTCCTCTCACATTCCAACTCCATTCGATTCTCTTCTTCAACCACTCTCCTCAAGATTCTCATCTCCAATCAATTTCAAGTCCTTTACTAATCCTACAACTCTTACTACCTTTCCTAACCTCTTCATCCCACACCACATTACCCATCAAAATCATTCCCATCTACCCCAGCCCAGCGAACCACACACACACCCAATCCATCCGGCTCTTCCAATCCTTTCAATCATCCCTCAAAGCCTCTGTAAACCAAGCAATCCCACTGCACATACTTCCGACCCAAACGTCTACCAACCAATCCGATCTGCTCAAACACTTTAACCATCTTTCCCGAACACCTTCCTCACTGTTTCGTTCTCTTAAATTTGTTTTAAAGTACCCTTTACTTCCTACGTCTAGAGACGTTATTAATGATTTACTTTACATGATCGTTACTCCTAGTCAGGTATTACCTGTAGGAAAAGTGTATGAGAACCAACGAGCTATTCATTCAAGTTTAAATTCAAATTCGAATCAAGATAAAGAGTTACTTTTAATTGAATTAGATCAGAATTCAAACTTGATTAAATCTTTAATGAAATCTAATTAAAAAAAGACAAAGTTGGTGTTTAGGGAAAAAGAAGTGATTCATGAAAGATCTTGTGGTTTAGTGGGAGAAGTTTGATTCGAATTGGATGGTTGATTTGGTTTAGACTGATTAGAAGTGTTAGTCGTAGAAGGATGATGATTTAAAATCGTACGAATTTGTATCGAACCTAAATGAAAAATAACACAACTTAATTAGTATAAAGTGATATGATTTTGGAATATAGAGGGTTAGGAAATGATTTACATTGAGGTGGGATAGCTGTTTGGTCTGGAATCACTTGACTTTGGATTCCTAAATTCATTAATGATCCTCTAATAATCCCACTAGGAAAAACCAACATCTACTCCAAACCCCCCCCCCAAAAAACCCAAAAAACAAAAAAAAGTCAAAAATCAGTTTGATTTTTTGGGTTTTGAGTGACTCAACTTTATGAAAATATGATTTTGATTCAAGAGTAGATTGATTAGGAATCAGTTTTAAAAAAGGTTTGAACCCATAGTCTTGTAAAACGTAAACTCCTCGATGGTTTGTACGGAGGTTATCGACTTGTTTATTGAAGATTGATAACCATCTGGTCTCCCCCCCCCGCCCGAAAGAAAACCAAAAAAGAAAAAACAGAAAAGCCAAGAGGATTAGTTGTTTTTTTCGGAGATTAGTGTTCTTTGGGGATTAATGTTTTTTCGGGGATCAGTGTTTTTTGGGGGATTGATGTTTTTTTTGGGTGAAAAAAGAATCTTACAAATCTTTACAAATAAACTTGATGACTTCCAATGAATCAGGCACAAAGCTTTCATGAGTCGAAGCGTACTGAGGATTCCTTGGTAACCTTGGTTTATCTTTAATTAATCTATCTCATCATCCAAATGCAAGAAGATCGTTAGAAAATACTCGAGCGCTTTGGGGTGGGGGGGGGTTTGGGAGGATGAGATTGGGGGTTTGGTAGGATAAGATGAGGGTTTTACTTTTCTGATAAGATGTATCCTACTTTATAACCTAATTGATCGATCCTTTTGATGAAGCCTTCTTGGATTTCTTGGTCTGTAATCGGATTGGTTTCTTTTAAATTAGGTGATGGGTTTGGTTTGAGTTTGGATTTTGATTTGGATTTCAAAGGTGATTGGGTAGGTTGGTTTAGGATCGAATACCTAGTAGAGTCGTAAATCAAATTCATAACCTAAAACCCAAAAAAGAAAAAGAACTTTATCAGGTATTGTTTGGGTTGGAGATTGGGGTGGTTGAGGATTAGGTACTTCGGATAAGAAAGATTCTGTTAGATGAAACTCAATGGATTTGGCTTCGGCTTCCATTCTTTCGTGTTCGTTTTTTTTTTTGGTTCGAGTTCGATCTTTGATGGATGGTTTTCTTTCTTGGTTTTTGATGTTGATGATTTGGATTGTGATTGAAAGTAGTTTTTGAGTTTGATGTCGAAATTGGCGAATGACAATGGCACTGGATTCGATTTCACAAACACCACATTCCTGGCCCCGACCAGCCCCGACTCAAAGAAGCCCGCTTGAATCAATGTATGTAGTCCCAACAATCTCTATCTCAATGATCATCATGTGTCTGTCTGTCTTTGCCTCTGTCTACTAGATTTCCCTACTATGTTTACTGTTCAAGACATAGGAACTTGATCAAATTCATTCATCCTTTATGCATGATCAGGTACTTCACAATACAATACCAATACTGGTATAGTATATTGACACCCTTGGTATGTAACAGGCTTCAGGTCAACCAAGCATTGAGAGGCATAGATTTCATACAAAACCTTTGGAGATGTGCCAGCCCATAGGAAAGATTTTGTGGGCTTCCCAACAGATTCCCAGAATCAATTCTCAAAATTAGGGGATCTAAAAAAGTGTGTGTGTGTGTATAGCTGAGCTCTTCAATTTACAAAAAAAACCTATCATTGAGGTCTTTTTGGTATGCTTTTATTCTGGAAAAATTGGTAGGGAATCGTGTCCTTTAGGCTGGTGTGATGTGTATTGGGATGTATTTTTGGATATCAAGAGCCTCAATTATTCCCCTAAAATTGAATGTGGAGTCTCTTGATGTTGCACCTCACATTTTGCAAGGACCACTGCAGTGTTTTTTGGTGTTTTTGTCACTGTATTGTTGAGAGCCTGCAAAATACAAGTTCTGCTGCTGATGCTCAAAGTTAAGCTAGAGGTGTTCCCAGTGCTTGGTAGGAGCATCCACACTACAGCTGTGTGCCATAAACTGTGAGGTATGGAAAATTGAGGTATTTACATCCACAGCCATTCCCCCCAAAGATAATCATATACTTGGCTAAGGAAACTCTCTATCTGCAAGCCAAGATAGGGCAAAGATGTTCTTTTTTCACTTGCACCCTAAATCATTATGTACCTCATTTGTTCCATAAACTTCAACTTGTACAATTGGCTTATCTGCAAATAAATGATCAACTGACCCATAAAACACCTCACCAATTATGTTACAAGCCATACTGCAGGGCAACACCACTTTACATGGTTCAATTGTCATACCCCACAGGCTTCCCTAGAAATCCTTGCAAGCCTCTGTACAAGAAAGGTACTCAAACCTGTGCAAAGATCTGTGCAAGTTGTGTGGAAATTCTGTACAAGATATGAATAGAACTGGCACAGATCTTGCATGTTGGTCTTGCAGGGTTTTTGTACCAGTTGGAACAAAGCTGAGGTTGTCAAAAAAATTGCAATATTGGTGCAAGAAATCTTGCATGGTTTTTGCACAAACTACAAATTTACGGCACGGCTGTGGATATTCTTCTAAGCAAACCTCCACAAATAGAAGCATGTAATCTTCACCACATGTATCTCAAAGGTTTTCAAGACCTATGATCTCTTCTTTTCAACACCTTTCTCAATTCATTTGAGAAAAAAGTGATCAAATGACACGTTTTATAGGGTCCTCAAAGTGAGTAAGTATGTGTACATACTTTTTGGTGATTTTTTTTTGGTTTTTGTCAAAACTATGCTTGGCTGGTAAAACTATATTTTCTGCTCCATAGAAACTTCTTGCCTTTGGCCAGTATGAGTCATGAGGCACCATGAGTAAAACAGATGGCAAGGACAGGGGAAGTGAGTGTGAGGTCTTCAAAGCTACATAGTTCTGGACCCACACAATCTTTTTTTGTCTGTAAAAAAACCAAAAACCATGTACCAGAAAGTATGACATACTCACTCTGAGTATGGTTGGTGACAGCAAGAATCATGAAAGCACAGACTGGGTATTTTGTAATTAAGACAACAAAAAACCCAAATTTATCAGTCTTATAGAAGTTAAAAAATAACAAGACTTTTGAAATGTGTTCCACTGAGGATAATTTTGGATAGACCTCAACAAGACAGCTTCAAAATTATCTTCATTTGTTTTGTGAATGATTTTTGTGACTTGTGAAACGATTTTTGAAAAAATACCCAATTAAGTGGTCCTTGCTGTCACCAACCATACCCTAATCAAATAGAACAAGACACAATCCATGAAAACTCAAGACCACAAACCCAATATTATCAGGACCTCGTGGATGTGGTAGCAAAAGATTTGATTGACCCATAAGCATTCTCAAGATTATCTTTAGTTCACTTACAAAAGACTCATTTTGTTTGCTTTATCACAATGGATTCTAGTTGAACTCTTGGCAGTTGGCAGTTTCAATCATCTCCCCATCTTTGTTTGAAGTTGAAGGCTTAAGGAAAATTTATATCAGACTTTGTTGTACCAATGGGAAAGATCTTCACTGAGATCTCCCAGCTAGAAGTTGTACAGAGTCCAAGTTGGTGATGTTGAACCTCAATTTGAAGTTGAATTGAGGTGGATATAAAGAAGGATGAACATACCCAAAGAGTAGCACTGTTCCTGCGCTTCCTCCTGAAAATCCTTGCAACAAAAGCATCAAATTGAGAGCACGCCAAATCATGGGAATCATGCTCAATAGGCCGAAAAGTGTGAGAATAAGAACTATTCAGCATCTTTGAGTGAATTTGCTCATGATCAATGCCTCCTTGAGTGTCAAACCAGATAAGTTTAATTCCAAGGCAAATCATGTATTATTGCACAAGTTTACAGACTGATCCATCATGATGAGGTTGATGTCCTTGTAAGAATAGTCACTGTTGCCGATGATGCGTAGCTAAAATTGTAATGGATGGAGTAGTCACCACAACATTCATCTTTGTTGTCTAAGGCACTTTGTTATTTTTTGTAGGTCATCTTCACCCTTTTTAGGACATCAAGGCGATGATGTAAATAACACAAATGGGTTTTTTTCATCAAAAGCGAGGAAGGTTGAGATTTCTGGGTGTTGGATTGTGATCGAAATGTCACACCATTGAAATCTCCGGACATCAAATGAGTGACATCCAACCTTACCCGTCATCAAATCATTCAATCGATTTGAAAATTGACCCCAGCCCCAACTACATATCAATCAACCACCAACTTATCACAAAATAAGAATACCTCAACTTCAAATCAAAACAGGAAACCATTCTTCGATCGGAAAAAAGTTCAAGAATATGACAGAATCAGAAACTCAACCTTCACCAGCTCGTCAAAGAGCAGAAGCAAGAAAACAAAAATTATTAACACAAGGAAATGATAGATTAGCTAAAATCACAGGAGCTATGAAAGGACATCAACCAGCACCATCATCAACCCAATCATCACCACCTATTCCATCGACTGAAACTCCACAAGACCCACCTGAAATCGATATCTCAAACTTATCTACGACTTCAACTCCCACCTTGCACTCATCCGATTCTAATATGAAACTAAACCAACCAATCTCAACACCATCTAGTCATTTAGGATCTTTGAATCCAGGAAATGATTCGATTGTGGATGATAGTATGTTTGAAATGATGAAATCTATGGGACTACAACTACCACCTGGATTCGATCCATCTGCATTCAAAAACCAAACCCAATTCGATCCATCCAACTTATCTCCAAACAACCAAGCAATGAGTTCTAGTCATTGGACAGATTCGATTTTTCCAATTCTAACCATCACATTTATCTTGGGATTAGTTTATACAAGTAAATCATTTTCAGTTATATCTTACTTCTTAAAGATCGTTCTATTTTCAGAATCGGGCTGATTGTTTTTTGGTTTGGTTTGTGCGGTAGATTATAGTTCTCAATCTACTCTTCAAGTCCCAGATCATGCATTAGGAATCACGAATCCAAACTTAAATCCTACTCCAATCTTTTGGATGTTTGTAACCATCGAACTAAGTTTACAAGCCACACGATGGTTTTTCAAACGAGTAAAGCCCAATCTCCATCCCATCATCCCCCAATTCCCAAATCACTGATATTTGATTTTGTGATTGATTGATTGATTGATTGATTGATTAGAATACGCCACAAAGTTCTGGAATGTTAAGAACTTTAGCCGGTTCATTACCTTCTCCATACTCGAATTTAATTTCAATAGGAATTAAATATTTTGATTTCTTTGATCAATTCTTAAATCATTTTTGTTGTTTGGTTTTTGGAGTTGGATTACTTTTGATTTATTTAGATTGGAAAACTGTTAATCAATTTGGTTGGGTTTCGTTTCTTTTACCTTAGTTTTTGAATCAAAAAAAAAGATATATATATATATATATATAAATCGCAAGTGGCATGAATGGGATCTTCTTCGTTTATAAATAAATCGAATATGCTTGTTATATATTGCAAAAATTGTTGAGAATTTCTTTTGGAATGTTGATGAGCAAATGAAACAGAATGGAATGATTCTTTTGAATTCTTAGATGATACTTGTTGATTTTTCTTTAGTTCATCTTTCATTCAAAATCAAAAAGTTGCAGTGTGACTAGAATCAACAAGATCTTGACAAAACAAGCTCAAATCATATTTCCAATGCACATTGTGTTATTGCTGGAATATTTCAAGTCGTTTGAAAGCATGGGATCGAGCATCAAAACACAAAAATAATGGGCCTCATCGGGAATTGAACCCGAGACCTCTCCCAATCTTCAGGCGAACCCAAAGGGAGAATCATACGACTAGACCATAAGGCCATGTTACGTCACTTTTGTACAGCTTACACGAGTGACGTCATTTCAGTACAAAAGTACGATCGATGATTGAAGTTTCAGCTCAGCATGTTTCAAAATTAGTAAAACCCAATCAACTTCAAAGCTTTTCAATAATCAAATCAACTTATCAACTTATCAATCAATCAATCAAAAGTTGACAATCGAAGCAGTCAAGATGAGAACAGAACCCATTCAATCCACTTCAACTTCAACTTCATATCAAACTCAAACTCAAAACCCAATCAAATCTCATCATCAATCAATCTTAAACTCAATAGCACCACAACTGATGAATGCTAAATTATTATCAAACCCTTCATTCAATTCATCATTAATCAATCATCAAAATCTATACAATCCATCACAACAATCATTCTCACCAAGTTTAATCACAAGAACAGTCAAGACGATCTTACCCAACAAGTTAGGAGGAAAACCGTTCAATCTAAACCATTTACTTATAACCGATTCAAATCAAATAGATCAATTACTTCAATTAGAATTACCTTCTACAATAGAAACAATAGATGATCAAGGTTTATCACTATGGACAGGCTTTCGGGCTACTTTACCTTCTTCTTTAGAATCTAAACATTTCAGACGTAAAAGAAGAGCTCAACTTGGTGAAAAGATTTTAGGTATTGAATCTGATTCATTAGGATTATATGAAAAATTAGAATTAGAAACTGGTCGACTTGGAAATCGATCTAGAAAAAGTATTGCCAAGACTGAAAATATAGTGAAACCTAAGAATCGTAAACCGAATTATAGAAGAAAAACTGATATCGGACTTTCAAACAAAAATCAACAAAGTTCATTGATAGAAGAAGTAGAAGTAGAAGAATTGACCATAGAAGAATTGAAATTAGAATTAAATGAGATTATAAAAGATCAATCGAATTTAAAAATTCGTAAAGAATTAGTTACAAAAGATTTGAATACAATAGATTCAAAGATTTCAAAACTATTAAAAATTAAAGAAGATTTAGAAAGATCTTTATTGATTTTAAAAGAAGAAGAATTAGAATTGATAGATGAATTTGAAGGAGTTGAAGATAGGTTAATCGAAAGAGAAAAGAAATCTAAAAGTGGTAGTCATACTGGCAATCATCGACTTCAACCTACTAGACTTCCTTCTACTACTTCTAGAAGACGTAGAGGACCAGCATTTTTACCATCAGAACACGATCAACTACCCAAGAACGTATCCTTCATGACCTTAAAAGGACATACTAAACCGATCAGTGCCTTAGACTTCACAACTCCTTATGGACAATTAATTTCAGCATCATTTGATCAAAGTTTAAAAGTATGGGATTTAGTCTCAGGTGATGAAATTCAAGAATTAATCGGACATAAAGGAATGGTCAAGTGTTTACAGGTTGAAGATCAAACTTGTATTACAGCAGGTATTGATGGTCAAATTCGAATCTGGGATTTATCTATTGATCCAGATGATTTTAATCATTCAAATCAAAGAGAATCAAATCAAGATGATGGTGATGATCCAGATGTAGAAAAACTTACAAGTCCTTGTGTTAGAAAACTAGAAGGTCATACTCAACCTATTACAGCTCTCTATTTCGACCATACATGTCTTGTAAGTTTTCTCTCTTTTTTCGAAAGTATTCTTGACCTTTCTGATGATCATGTTTTGATAAAAATAGGTAACCGGTTCAACCGATAAAACCATCCGACAATGGGACCTAGAAACCGGTCAAAACCTCCTAACGATGGATATCCTATGGGCCATGCAACATTATCATCCACCTTCAACTACATCTTCTAAACTTAAACAACCTAGTTCTTCTATCACCGATTTCGATTTCGATTCAAGATTGAATTCTAAAGAAGAAATCGTATATGAAGATGATGCAGAGAATGATTTTGTGGGTGGGATTCAGTTTTGGGGTTATGCTTTGGCTAGTGGTAGTGCTGATGGTTGTGTAAGAATGTGGGATAGTTGAGTGTTTTTTTTCAATTCGAATTCTTTAAGAAGAAAAAAATGTATTTTTTTTTGGTTGGATTACTGATTGGTTACAAGGACATTTTTTAGTGAGAACTGGTCAAGCTCATCGTACTTTGGTGGGACATACTGGACCAATCAGATGTTTACAATTTGATGAAATGCATTTAATTAGTGGTAGTGTAGATAAAACAATCAAAGTTCAGTTCAATTTGTTTTTGACTGATTGTTGATTTACCTTGCTGATATGTTTTTTTTTGGTGGGGGCGAATAGGTTTGGGATTTAAGGACGGGAACTATATCTGATACGATTAAATATTTTGATTCAATTACTTCATTACAATTTGATAGTAGAAAAATCATTTCAACTTCAGGTACAAATCATATAAACGTAAGTAAAACCAAGAAAATAAAGTTACCTTTTGTTTGCTTACTTCTCATTAGAAAGGAATACCTGATGAGATTTTTTTTTCTGATTTTGGGGATTCTTAGGTTTATAATCGTACCACATTAGAACATTCTAAGATTGATGAAGGGAATGGACATTTAGATGTGGTTGAAAGATTAA
Source organism: Melampsora larici-populina 98AG31 (assembly GCF_000204055.1). Lineage (NCBI taxonomy): Eukaryota > Fungi > Basidiomycota > Pucciniomycetes > Pucciniales > Melampsoraceae > Melampsora > Melampsora laricis-populina. The sequence continues at coordinate 3,827,552 of NW_006768765.1, read as the reverse complement.
GATATTTAGATCGATATTTAATTTCAGGTGGTAAAGATGGATTATGTAAAGTTTGGTCAATTTAACTCACCACTCTCGGGCAAAAAAAAACTTAATTGAACTTGATTCTGGCTTCAAAAAAATAGGATCTTAAAAGATTCTTTTTTTTATAAAAAAGTATATATAGTGAATAAATTTAAAGCAATTGTAATATGAAAAGAAAAAAATCATTGAAAAAGTTTATGATGTGTACAAGAGTTAAAGTTGTGTGATCTTCTTTGGAAAGAGAAGTCATTCAAGACGCATTCAAATGCGAGATAGCTAGAAATTCGGCAATCATGCTTATCTATCTGAGTTTGAGGAATCGTCTTGAGGCTCAGACTTTGAAAGATGAAGAATGTGATGAATGAGAGATCAAGACAAATCACGAGAAATTCTTTAGCTGGGAAGGTTCAGCGCACAGCTGTCACAGACTATTTGATAGGAGATGGATCTCATCAGTTTACTTGCTACCTCTTAACTGACACGGCTTTGAAAAGTACTTACCCATTATATGGAATACGTTACTACAAGTATAGGCGTTGGAGAAGGTGTCCATACAATCTACAAAAGAAAAACGCCGTCAGAACCAAATCAAGATTCGTGACAATAACTGAGTCATTTGGAAGTTATAAAGGACTGACTGTAATGTTCTTGAGCAATTCTTTTGTACGAAACACACTCGATTTTCTTTAATGAATTGATACAGGTGATGTTGTTACATGGTGAAGTATCATTGGATAATCGACAATCAACACCAGTTGAAGTTAAAACCTTGGACTTCTTTGATCGATTACTATAACAAGGTCCACTACAAGGTAATCCATTACAAGCTTTTAAGTGACGAAAAAAAAAAGAAATTTTGTAAGATCAGATTTGAAGTTTAAATGAATGAAAAGGGAAAAAAGTACATTGACTTACATGATCCACTTGTATACTCTATCTTACATTGGTTCGGAGTAGGGTTGTTAGACAGAGTAGGGTGTTGAGAAGGAAGTAGGATGACTGGTAGAATAAAGTAAGTGAGTGTGATAAATAAGGAAGTGGTGAAAAACATCTTAGAAATTATCTCTGGGTTATGTTTATTGGTATCATTGCTCTGACAAGCTGCATATATATATATATATTGGAAATGGAAAAGTTAAAAGCCAAGCAGGTCTCGGATCATTATGTTTCACAAAGAATCAAACCCCAAAAAAGTCAGGGTGGCATCTGGCGTGAGGAGAGTCTTACTTTGATCAGACGATCGAAGGTTTTTCGTCATCAAAGCTTCCATCTACACAGCGTAGGCCAGGTAACAGACTAGCACATGGACATCTACAGATCCTCTTGATGCTTCCACAAAGGTGTTTCTGCTAAGCTTGCTTCGACGCGTTAAGACTTCTTTCGTCTTTGTTGTCGGCAATCAACAATCGATCGGCGCGTGACAAAGGAGGAATTTTAACCCAAGCCCGAGATCACCAATCACGAAGCCTGATCGAACTCGGATGAAGGGCCACCAAGAAGATAAACGACGATTCATCCCTTTATATCAATCTGTACCCCAAAACCAACATATAAGTGCCTACCGCATTCTAATGCCCTGTTGTACTTTGGCTTGCATCTGAACAGATCTGATTCTCACCTGAATTGTACATACAACAAAAGGAAGGTGGTACCACAGGACGCTACAGGACGCGACTTTTGTAGAGGAATTTCTTATTCCATGACCCTATGAAATTTTCCTCACCGGGTTTTCATCTAGAGCGCTATGGAAATTGATTTCAATGATCTACCAACCAAAAAAGAGTGTTAAGTTACATTGCCATATTGATACCTTATAAGTTAATTAACTATTACTCTTGTGCAGAGCTTTAAATTTCCAACTTCAGAGTTAATAGTTTTTTGGACCAATTTCAACATAAAGTTTTCATCTCTTGAAGGATACTTACTTAGACGTATGGTAAGGCCAGCTTGTGATTTTTCTTTTGCTCTACATATTTCCTCAGCCAACGATCTACATACATATTCTCATACCTCATACTTACGTTTTCCACAAAAGATTTCCATAACAGGAAAGTAGGTTGCAGTATTATTTTGGCTTACTTACAAGGTATAAAGGGGAGCGCTCAGAATAGCTGGCAAAGAAATAATAGACAGGTAAACAAAGCTTTCACAATATTATACTTTTTGGATGTTTGGGTTGAACAGATGGGATTTTGAGTGATCAAACAGGTCTCAAACTGTCAACTTGCTTGTTGAAAATAATGATTGCCAGGAGCTTTCATCTGATTCATGGCAAGACCAAGTCACTTAGTTTTGTCCTCATCCTGAACCCAACCACTCATCAGGAAACAATAATTAAATGACTCCTGTTGAGACCCCCAAATCACCTGGTCGTTGATTTTTAATAGGGTACTCATGAATTCTAAAATTTGAAGAGACATGACTTTGAAATTTTCATTGATCTACAGTGAAACAAAGAGTGTCTCCGTTATGAGCTTAATGGTGTGCCACTAAAACGCAGATGGTTCTAGTATATAACCAAGATTGTAGCATGTGCAGACTGATCCTCATGCTCCACATACATTAGTGTCACACATTACAAACATATCAGGTTATACTTTTAATAAAGATTATAGCAGCCTCAAATCCAATATTTTCAAAAGAACACCTACAACATTGCCACTTGGTCAAAACACAATCTTAAAACTCCTTGGGAAAACGGGTGGCATTTGAAAATGAGTTCAGAATAATATTTGTGCAAGCCTATTCCAGCTGACACTACCCGAAACTTAATATTTTCCGGGCAGAAAATTAAAACCCGGGTACTGTAAATTGTGTGACTACAGAAAACTTTAAAAATCTGTGACTCAGATTTTGAAATTATCTGTGGCTTTAATGACTTTACACATTGAGGGTCCCGCCTATGCAAACAGCATGTACTAATTAGACAAACACCAACACCATTTGTGAGAGGCACGTCAATGTATTCCGTAACATGAGCCCGAGATGAAAGGAAAGCACCAACAAGATTAGTTGTTCTTTCATTCCTCTGAAGCTGATTGTTACGGTAGTGGGGATCATCAGCGTTTCGATTCCAAATTCCAAAGCTCTCCATGGAACGTGTTGGATGAAATACTACCGATCGCCATTGATTTCAAAAGACCGCATCCATGTGAGCCCCACTACATATGTACATTTTCCCTAATATTTTCCTTTCACGGGAGATCATACTACAGTTATGTAATTAGTTTTTTATACCGGCAATAAAGACAAGTCAAGCAGACTATTGCCCTTGATTTGCTATGCCCAAATAGATCAGAACCATGACATTCATTGTATAAATCTAACCTTAGTCTTGTCCCTCTTCCACCAAGTCCGGCGAACTCGCGATCTCCATCTTCCTTTCAATCAGAGCAATTTTTGGTTGAATTAGAAAACTTCATCATCATATAACAAGTTTTATCGTCGAAGCTTGTTCATCAGTCGTCTTGACAAGGGGTGATTACTACGTTTATGATTTCTTATATATAGACGTATGTGTGTTTTCCTGCTTTATATTCTCTATTAGATCGTGGAAAAGCTCACAACTGATAATTTCAAACTTAACCGTTTGGTTTTCACAAATAGTTGAGCTCCACAGATTCCTTTCGAACAACTTCCTAAAACCTTGTCACCATTTACCTTCGGTCTAAAATGCCAGGCAATGGGAGCAAGACCCCTGCAGCAGATCCGAAAACTAGATTCAAGTTAAGCGGAGGGAGTACTCAAACCAAAACGGATGTCAACCCTGTTTCAGCCAAAGGCGAGATCAGTTCGCCACACGATGCTCATTACCCAAGTTTTACCACTGATCAATCACCAACCCGAAACTCTACCAACTTGCCGAAACATCCCGATATCACCCAACATCCTTTATACCGTGCTGTACAGAAGCTTCACCCAGATTTGCAAACGTTTCTTGAACATGACTGGGAGACCAACAGCAAGCATAAACACACAAAGCTCAAATATTACAATATTTTACGTCATTTCAATCCTGAAACCAGTTTGCTTCCGACCGACAAAAAAGAAGAATTGAAGAAAGCATTTAGAGATGATTTATTACCAAAGCTATCCGCATTCTGCTCACCACCTCCGCCATCTGATGAAGAAATGGATACTGATGATCCAACAGTAGACTATCACCCACTTCACCGCAAGACAACCATTGCCATGCTTAAAAGTATCATTGCGAAGAAAGATCGCCGAGTCAACATCTCTCCAGTGGCACTCAAGGACGAAGTATTAGCTCTTTACAAACATTACATAAATCCAACCCTTGAACTACCTCAGAAAGATAAGTTTTCAAAGAGACCGCGGGCTGTTCAGAAGACAATGGTGACAAGACTTAGTATCAACGAGCTGCGACATGCTATTCAAGCTTACCACCCCGAACTCTTTTTGAATGTTCCAGTTTTACGGCTAGCACATTACATTAGTATTTATCGTTTATATGTTAGTGAAGAACCCTTGGCCGAAGACGCAGAACCAATAGTTTTAGGTTATCATTACTGGGTCATCAAGGACCTGGTTAAGTCCAAAAAGTGAGATGAATTAACTTATCAATATGCACTTCTTTCAAACCTTAGTTATAACTTATGGCTGTCTTGAAGGTGGAAGGTTTGATGATGAGTATGGGATGAAGCCGCCGTTCTGATTGGGAATGTTGGAGTACAACATCACCATACCAACTTCTAGACTGCATACTTTGATAAGTGTTCATCGGGTTGATTTCTTATTTTCTGATAACGTGTGATCAGCAGATTCATGTAGTGTGTGACATCTAAATATTCTATAGGGCCTACAATTCAATCAAAAAGTCAGTGTCAGATTGCTTCATGAGCTACATGTACTAGTTTCCTTCTATCTCAATTTTCTATTGACTGTTTTTTTCTTTTTGACTCTGAAATTTGTAACACCTTTTGAATCTTGTCCTGCATGCTTCATGCTTCATGCTTCATTAAGCACCATCCTTTCTCAATTCTGAGACGTGCATTTTCAGCTTAGAGTCTCACTTCCCGCGAAGAATCGGCTTGTCTGGCGATTTGAAAAGTTCCGAACATCAAATCTAATACATCCCACATACTGAGTGGTTGGTTCAAGAGGCTATCAACACTCGTGTCTAGACATTGAAGTGTGATCACATCGATACGACTGTCTAGACTCTTTGATACATAGCTCATACATCAGACATGCCCCCAAAAGCTACCAGAGCCGATCCACGAAGGGTGCCCTGCCAGTGCCGAATTTCCGGATGCTATAAGAGCGTTTACATCGACGCACATGGCATATCACAACGTGGTGTCGAAGTCCTTCCAGCAACAAAGGAAGCTCACGAACGTGCTGAACTGCGAAGTCGGATCCAGTCACTCTCCCTATCGCCTTCGCATGGTTCAGCGATTTCATCTGGATCACCTGGTATCGATCTCCGGGATGATCTGATTGGTCCTTTAACCAATCTTGGTATTGGTGTACCAAACGAGCGCACTCCTACTAGAAGTGCTTCTAGACCCACTTTCACACCAGTGGTACTAGATTCAAATGGCGAACAGTCTCATTCCGCAAACGACTCGCCTGATATATTGGCAACAAGTACAAGCGAGAGTCTCGAAGACTCGAACAGACTCTCAAACATGATCAACGAATCGACTAATACAAGCACCAATGCTGACTTAGGTAACAGAACTCAAATTTTGGATCCTGACGTATCCGCGGCTGCATCAATAGCACGAGAGAAGGGTTTGGATGTGTATGACTGTAGTAAGTTTGTATCACTGAATCAGATGAATGTCCAACCCACGGAATTTGATTCTTGAGCTAATTGACTGGTTCTTGCAGGTCACTTTCATAAGTTCAGTTTAAAAGCTTTTAACCCAGTATGCCTTCACATTGCGGTGACTGCTGCAGTGCTGAGCATATTTGATCATGCAAGCATGTCAACAGCTTCGTGGCTCATGGACATGATGCGGATATCCATTGAGCTACTGATAACACATGGGCTAGTTCCCAATAATTTAGGCTCTGAGCTTGATCTTTCGGAATTATCAACACTCAAACGGATGCCTCGCACCATCACTACCGCAATTAAATGGCTGCAAATTGATCCATTGTTAATCTATATGAACTGCTGCCAGAACTGTTTCGCGTTGTACTCGTTGGAAAGATCCCCAAAGTGGTGTACTCACCTGATTTCTAGCACTCCTGGACATGTCATCGACACTTCTGATGCGAACACTGAGATATTGCCTGAAGACCTCGATCCTGGACCTAAAATCAAGCGTGATTTTTCGGAAGAACAATGCGGACAACTTCTCTTAAAATTTGTCCGCGGTCAAGAAGTTCCTACTCGGCGGTATGCTTTTCAAAACTTGTCTGATTGGCTAGCACGTTTATACTCTCGACCGAACTTTGAGGAATGGCTTGACGAATCTTTGGTTGAGTCAAGACGGCCGTTGGATACAACAAGTGAAATAAAAGATATTCATCAGTCCAGGGTTTGGAAAGAGTTCCGTGGAAAAGACGGTCAGCAATTCACCGCACAAAGTGGAAATCTAGCCTTTGGGATGTTTGTAGATGGTATCAATCCTTTTGGAAATAAGCAGAGCGGCCACCACGATTCAATAACATTTGTGGTGCTTATATGCCTGACTTTACCAGTCAGATTGAGGTATAGACCAGAGAACATTTTTCTTGTTGGGATTGCACCGGGACCTCGCGAACCTTCACTCGAGCACACCAATTGGATTTTAAAACCTATCATCACACAGCTTCAGGATCTATGGAATAACGGACTTCTTTTATCTCAGACTCACATGTACAAAGATGGACGTGTTATCTACGGTGCTCTTTTACTTTTCATTGCAGATATTCCCGCTGTGAGGCGGTCCCTAGGTTTTCCCAGTGCAACTGCAAAGTTTTTCTGCTCGATGTGTCTACTTGAAAAAAACGAAATTACAAATATTGATCAAGCATCATGGCCTAAACGTACTTGTTCTCAGCATAAGGATTGGGCGTATCAAGCCCGCGATGCAAAAACTGTCATCCAAAGGAAAGATATATTTAAAACACATGGTGTACGATACTCAGTATTAAATGACTTAGAGTATTTCAACATTATTGATTATCACGTTGTGGATTCCATGCACAACTTGCTTCTTGGTCTTCTCTCTTGGCAACTTCGGCGATTTTGGGCTATGACAGATGTCAAGAACGATGAGGAGCATATACCTCCAATCAGTAACACCGAGCTTCTGGATCTTTTGAAAGAACATTCACACATTCCAAGGCCTCAAAACCAGTCATCTACGGACCTAGATGATCCGGAACCACCGGGTCATCAGGGCGGGGAGACCATACATGGTATTGCGTTATCGGATTCGCTGAACGAGGAGGATTATGACCCGTTGCGTCATCCTGGATGGGATTCAGAATGGATCTCACTACCTCCAGATGAGGTTGTTTTTGACAAGGAAATGTTACACAAAATCAATGCGCTACTTCCAAGGATTCACATACCAACTTGGATCAAACGAGCTATTCCGGTGGTTGGAAAAGCGTCTTTCGGGAAGCTGAAGGCTGATGAGTGGCGTAATCTATTCACTATTCAGCTGCCATTGACTTTAATTCCAATATGGAGTGGACAAGATCATATAAAAACATCTCTTCTGAAAAATTTTTGTCATCTTGTATCACTTGTGAATCTAGCTTTGAAGCGGGTGATGACAGCGCAGAGGATTGAGCGGTATAGGTATCATATCAAGGAATATTTAAAAAGCTCTATGATACTCTTCCAGCATTGTAATCTTGCTCCTAATCACCACATGGCCATCCATCTGGCTGATTGTCTTGAGCGCTTTGGTCCAGTACGGGCGTGGTGGTCCTTTCCATTTGAGCGCTTGATGGGAAAGATTCTCAAAAGCTGTCACAATAATCACATAGGTATGTGGATTCTATTTGCCAATCATAAATCGAGAAAGTTAATCTTTTGCTTCATTTTGCTTTTGATTTTACAAAACAGGCGATCTGGAAATTACTTTCATGAAGAATTTCTGCCGCGCAGGAAACTTGTCTGCTCTACTGAAGGATAACCAATTTCCTGAGCCATTGATGCCTTATACCAGCAGAGTTGAATCACTCTTTGACCCGCGTCCTCCTGTTCCAAAAAAACTTTCGAATTCAAAGTTTGAGCCAGTCGACAACAAGGTGCTTGCTCTCATAAAGGATTATTTAAACCGAGAAAAGCATGACAAGTGTCAATGGGTACTTCCACATGAATGGTGCACGAAATCAGGTTCCAAGACTGTTGGACTCGCACCACTTCCTCCGCGAGCCTTCTTTTACAATCAAGTTGATCATCTGGATGTTCAATTCTCAACATTCACTGGGAATCCAAACAACAGTTTTATCAAATTTCAGTCTAACTCAACAAAAAAACACATGTTTGGTAGAATATTTTCGATAATGGTCCATCGTCGATCACCTAAACCTTCCGAAAACCTGATGGACACGTGGCTTTTGGTTCAGTCATTTCCTGCTCTTCCAAAAACAATGTTTAACCCAATGTCACAAGTTGATGCACCGGATGTACAAGTTCATCTACGTGCTTGGGGTCCAACCGAAAATGTTGTGATCAGATTGCAAGAGGTTACGGCGCATTGTGCATGGATTATGTATAAGCCTTATGAGCTCCACAAGCAACTGAGTGTACCAAGTGTGGCTCTATTATCAATGGAGAGATGACTTTACATCTAGATGTATATACAAATTTATATTTGACCAACTGGTAGATCCATTTTTATGCTGGCATATATATAAAGAAATCTAGGTGATCTATGATATAGAGCCTTTTCATTAATGTGTAATGTTCATGGTACGGTGTTGAAAGTAAGATACATCAAAAGAGAGGAGATACAACAATGTTTCTAAGAGGAGGGCCTGCTTCCCGACCCAGCGAGGTAAGATTTGATAGTTGAGATGAAAGGTTGTAGCACAGGTGTGGAGTGTATTTCCAGTTGTGTACGAGCCAAGGGAGTCAAGTCAGATAGCCATTCCTCCGAGTAGCAGTCTACTGGCAATGCTACTGGCGCTTCAATTCTACTGACAGGCCTATGATCAGTCCGTATGCGGGTTCGTGGGCTACGGCCTTTCTGACCTGGTGAAAACCCAGGAATACTCTCGTCAATACTAGTCTTGTAGTTATCAATAAGAATACACAGCAATTCCAAGGCGGAGCTGCGCCAGCGTAGCTCTCGAACTTTTAATGGTTTACTGGGTCCGACGGCCGCATCTTCTTCGTCTGTCTCGTCGTCGCTACAAGCCACCTGAACTATGGCTGAAAGCGGCCATAGGCACTGTTTTGAAAGAACCACACGATCTCGCAAACTTTTCAGACCCGGCCAAATTAGTTTATTGTCAGGTATAAGTCATAGATAACATGTTTGAAACTCAGAAACTCACATGTCGCAGTCTTGTGCTTTGTCTGACTTCGTCTGCAGCTCTTTTTTTGCGTGAGACGTCCCAGTTCTCTTCGCGAAACCTATGAGACAAGCACAATGAGTTGTCGTGAAAATTTCAACAACTAGACTATCCATGCCACATGAGAGTTACTTACCTTTTCATCAGTGATTGTACATGAGAGTTTAGAGTCTTTTTGATAACCTTTATTCCTTCCTCACCCAGCGGTATTCCAGTATACTCCCCGCACTCAACAAGTTTAATAAATATCTTCAAGGCAAGTGACCATAACCACTTGTTGTCCTTGCCTGAGGCGGAGGTAGAGAAGTCGGGTCGAAAGCTTTTCACCGAAACCTTTTTCATCATTTGCCACATTACAGATAGCTGCTGAGAGGTAGCCTTAGGATTCCCAGGTCCGTCTTCGTATGGAAAACCTCCTTGTGCGTCAGAGGGTAAGCAATTTAAATCTACATTGAAGTTGAACGAGTCCAGCGGTTGGTCAGACATCCAACCTTCTTTCTCTTCTTCACTGGCAGCCCGCGGAAGCTTCTTTTCATTATCCCGTTGCCCTAATAGTGTTTGGACATGGAAACACATGCGAGACTACTCCAATGAAGTCGCAAAGTTCAGTAAAGTTCCTAGATGAACTGGAGGAAGCCAACAAGCTGTACTTACTGCTATTCGGCCACCACAAGAAGTTTCTTCTGCCGCTCGATCACGACACTTCCCCGCAAGTTTGTCTACAATATCGCATACAGCCTTTAATCCTGTTTCCAGACCTTCAACTCTAGTGTTTGTTTCATTCACGGTGTTCTCAAGCCTTGAGATCGTAAGATTTTGTTCAGCCACTTGTGCTTTGAGACGGTCGAGTTCTGAAAGTTCGCGGTGATCAGGGCCCATCTGATTTGTCGGCTCAGGAGAAGAGGATTTTCCGCGAGCACTCATCGGAGGTTGAGTTTGCTCATCCTGGTCCAATCCCTCGGGATAATTCTCAAGATCATCGGAAAAATGTGCACCCTCATCAGGTGCGCGGGCTTTACCTTTACCTTTACCTTTCCAGCTCCCACGCTTCCCGGATGAGTTGATTAGAGATGTTGGACTTGGCTGGGGCGTATTACTATCATCAAAAAAATCGTTCTCAAGACTTGGAAGGACAGAGCTTGAGCATCCGGGCTCTAACATCGAGGCTATCATCATTGTCCCAAAATGCATGTCAGTCAGGACTTTGATACAATTTGATGAGATTTGATGACTGATGAACGTACAATCTATATCTCCTGAATATAAATTTGGGCTTTGAGTCGAGGTTGCGCCTACGTTTTCTAAACAAAAACAAAATCAACAACCCTTGAATCAATCTATTGATTGACATCAGTCTGTTCGGCATACGATACTGAGGCTCTGAGGGAACTTGATGGAGTATTGGGTCCGAAAAATCTGGCAGTATGACTGATTGAAAAATATCAACACATGGTATGCCACTGTACCAATGATAATCTGGCGATAGAAGGGCTACATACGTAGATCACTATGAGATTTGCAGGATTTGACAAGCGCCTCTTTGTCCAAACCTCGTGTGTTGACACCGATTGATTGAAGCATTTCAACAAGTTGTGATTCATGATAGATGTTGTAATTTACGTCCTTCTTAACATGTAATTCATTCTCGACTGGAAGTGTTTTTTGATGCTTTCCACTTCGATGTTCGTTCTTTGAGGGAAATCTTGATTTTTGACGCGAAAGCCGAGGTTTCTTGGGGTTGATATGCTTGTCAAGTAGCCCCAACAGTCGCTCACGGCTCGTTTTCTTGCCGACTGATACACCAACAGCCTCAAGGGAGGCTTCAGCGTCAAGGTTGTCTGTTTTAAAACCGTATATGTCATTCTCCTGGAATCTGCTTGATCAGTGAGTCATTGAAGATATTACCCTTACCTGTATCTAAAGCCAAATCCTTCTTCCTCTTCTTCTTTACGGGGGTTGGCTGTGCCGCTGAAAGACTGGAGTCTCCAACATCACATTTTGCTGCACCGGTTGATTTTCGAATTGCCTGACGTTGACTACGACGATTGGGAAGTTGATTGGAAGGTGTTGAGGACATAGCTTACATATAGAGATTGGCTTTGGGATTATAGATCAATATAGAATTCGAAGATTTACAAGCGGATGAAAAGGGTGATCACAAAACGAAAGTGGACACTGGAGATGCAGGAGGTTTTCACTTGGGTAGAGAGAACTAATGATATGGATGTGGTTGAGATGTTGAAGAAGCACAAGCCTGTTATGGATACCGCCCAGTATATACATACCAATCACTAGTTCACATCGCTTTTGAGCTTGATGAAAGCACAAAGAGACAGTCATTCAACTCGCATCCAGATCACAGTTGTCAAAGGCAAAACTCACCCTACCAAGTGGACACCAATTACCAGCGAAAACTTCTAGATACCCCAAAATCTGTCACCCGGGTTTTGCTTCATTAGTTACCAAGTAATTCCATTTAAAATGTCAGCACAATGAACTTACAATATCCAACCGGTTGCGATGGAAAACATCAACTTATGAGAACACAAAAGGTGTTATAAGAACGTTGTTGTGACAATCAAATCATTAAGAAATCTTGACCAGTGATGATTAACTCGGGTAACCTACCTCTGCGAGTTGTGTACAGATAGAACACAACTCTGCGCAACTCTCAATAATCGTTCAAAGGTCTCATGGCCACCTGAAGCAGCGGAGCTAGAGCCTATCAAGTCAGCCTCTTGTACATATTCAAGGATGAGGTATGAGGCAGTTACCATTTGGGCTTTCACACGAGTCAACCTCTTGGGCGCTTGTTGGAAAGTGTACTACACAACTTTTCAAAACAAAGAACGTGGAATAATGGGTCACAACTCTGGATTACCTCTAGCGCACTATCCTAAATTTCCACTAACCTCTTCCTACATCATTTGCACGTAACATTTCAACATCAAACAGTTTGGGATATATCGGAAAGAAGCAAAAATAACAAAGATCAAGTACTTATTGAAGACTGTTGAACTCCCAATTACTCATTGTGTATGATCGTTGCTTTGCATGATAGCATTCAAAAGACCAAAAAATACACGAATATAACTTATCCATTGAAGATCTTCGTGGATCACATGAATTGACAACCGGGAGATATAAGCTTGATCTATTGTATAGTAAATTTCTAATTTGATATCATTCAACCGAAGAAGGTGTTGCAGGATCTACTTGTTGTTGTTGGTGAGAATCTTGTGATGGAGAGGATGGAGGACGAGTTCCATGATGTTTGACCAGGAGTTTTCTACGGAATTTTCAAAATCAAACAAAACAATCAAAATACAATTCTAAAACGGTCAGTGTTTGAAAATAGATGGAAGAGCTTACTGGTAATGATCGATCAATGCTGCAACAAATCCAGAATCTTGGATTGCATGATCCAGAATGCTTTGACGAGATTTTACTAAGACAATTGCACTTTGTAGCTGCATCTCGAGTTTTTCGCGGTCTCGAAGCAAAAGGCCTGGGTCGGAAAGTGAAAAATTGATACCTTCGAGGGACTTGTGCGCTTCTCCAAGGGATGATGTAAGATCTTGAACATTGCTTTCGATGTCTTCTCCCGTATCTTGTATCTCAGAGATCTCATCTTCATTGAGGTATTGGTGAGTCTGAACAAAATTGACCATTTTCTCGGCAGCAAGGCGATATTGGCCACTTCGAAGGTACCCAAGAACAAAGGTGTTGAAATCATGGATTCGATCAGGATTGAGGACAGTATCAGTTGTCAATGTGGTGCGAGAGTCTTGAGGTCCCCAAATCATATGTGGTAATTGGACGTTGAAGTAATGAGGCTCCGGTTGTAAATTAAAGATGGGAATACGAGACAGGCGAAAGGCTACCATGCTACGAAACACTCTTTTGAGAAGCTCGCGATCTTCTTGTGCAGTATCAATAAATGAAAAATGTGGATGAAACGCATGAATAACCTCCAAAAGTTGTGGAGTCGTAGCTTTACTTAAGAATAAATCAGGATCAATTTTATAAGGGTTTCCATCAACAACACTCTCAAGAAGATAGGTAGGTAAAAAGATATGCGATTGAATTGGAGAAGTACTACTCATGTTGTGAGGATCGATCAAAAAACGTTCATGGGAAAAGATGGTCACACAAATCTTTTCTTGAAAGCAGGGTGATATATGATTATCTGGCAGTGAGCGATAATCTGAAAAGGGCTTACCACAATCAAGTAATCAACATTCATGGAAGAACATCATAATTGATTAATCAATATGTATGTAATAGTTATGAATAGATCTGTACCTGCAGTTTCTGTTTATATATCAATCGAAGCCTCAGATAGAAGGTCAGAAAATAAATAAGATCTGCACTTCTGATTTCAGTTTTATATAGAACAAAGCCTCAGATAGAAGGTCAGAAAATAAATAAGATCTGCACTTCCGATTTCAGTTTATATATAAATCAAAGCCTCAGATAGAAGTTCAGAAAATGAAAATAGATACATAGAAGATTAGAAAATTAATATGATACATATTTTCTGACCTTTCATCTCAGGCTGTGATCTCATGCCCTACAGAGGCGTCAGAGATTGAGTCCTATCACTTCAATTACAGAGTCATGGTGCAGAACCTTCCAAATGATATATGCACATGATGCGTACAAATTATATAATTTGTACTTAAATGTAAGAGTTTGATTGGCGATCGGTGTGTTTGCCCTATTTTCTGAGCTTTCCGAGCAATCAGATACCTAATTAATTAGTAGTTCAATTGGTTTACCAAGTGATTTTCTGGCCGACTAAAAGCCAGCTTTACTATATGCAGCCCTCAGGCATAATACATTATCAAAAGCCAAATGTTAATACTTAATAATTACATTTGCCCGCTTCAATGAGCGAGAGACAGGAGAACACCCTTCAAACAAATCTTAAAAAAGTGAATTGATGTATGAATTCAAATTACATTTGGATAAGTAGTTGAAAGCCACTTTGGTTGCCCCTTGAGTTACATAGTATACATATGTGATCAAAAATTCACAATTGATGATTGTTTTCAAATAGAGGAAATATAATTTCTTCGCTCTATCAGAGGAAAACCATTCAAAGTTTCAAAAATGGAAAATATACAGGAGTTGCAATGTTGACTACTGCTTTACAAATCATCCAAGCTGGAAATTGCCAGTGTTGATGTCTACTCCTCTTTTGCATTGGTAAGATACACACCGAGCCGCCTTTAGATGATAGTCAATCTACAATCTTGATTGTTCAATAAAATAGGAACCGTCAATGTCCATGAGAGGCTTTTTGTTCATGAGAAATGTATATAGAGCAATACTAACTGATTAGGATGGCTATGCCGTAGAAGAAGTTTCACTGTCACAGCTGGAGTCATCGTGAGCGCTGCATTCATCTGAATCCTCTTCATCCTTGCCGGCTGTGAGTAAGCGCGTCAATACTTCATCATGAGCCTGAATCTCCTCCATAGCCTTGTCAAAAGATCTACTGAGCTCTTTACAGCTATCTTCCAGCACTTTCAAGCGGTTATTGAATCGTTCTTCCACATCCTTCAACTGATTCTCAAGTTGTGCTCTAACATCAGCCATTGAATCGGTTTTCTCTTGCATTGACTGCATAACCTTTTCCATACCATCAACACGATCCAAGAGAATATGAACTGCATACATAAATTCGATTCAGCGCACTGATCAAGGCAGATTGAATGGGGGGCGCATGCTTGCTTACCTTGTTCTACCCGTCGTCTTTCTTCTTGAAACACTTCGGATCCACTCTTCTTCTTTTCGGAAGATGTAATACCATACCTCACTATAGACGATCTTGGTGTATCTGGTGATATCGGAGATATATCTCTACCAACAACTGAAACACAGGGAAACGGTCAGGTTAAACAAAAACCAGAAATGTAACATTGACTCACTTGTGTTCTCAGATTCAAAGCAATTCACAGGTGTCAGTATGATCAAATCATCAACGTCATTACTGTCAATCTTGCCTCCAAGTTGTACATTGGCATCCGGTCTTGGAACAAGCGGGACGTAGGATGTAGGTTGATAGTTTTGTTGCAGAGTAGCGGAGTCAGAGTGGTCAGTTGTGCCTGGCAAGCCGCCAATCAGCCCGTCTTCCTGTTCAATCTTGAATTGGTGAGTTGTGATGGTGGCCTTCTTGCTGGATAAAGTTTGGGGATCGCAACTGGTGCTAGACAGGTCTAGGTTGACCAAGTCGGGGTAGTGAACACTCTTGATTTGAACAAAGTGAGAAAGTGATTTGATGAGCGAAATCCAAAACACACATATGGATAGTACCAACCTTTTTCTTTTTGGCTTTAGGAGGATCCGCACAAACCGAAACCGTAGAACCTATACTGGCTGATTTAAGCTTAGTCTTAGAGCCAGTTTTCTTTGCGGGTATATCTTTTTTCAGAGCTGGTTTGATGTCGGGCGAAGGAGACCTTTTCTTCTTTGAAGTTTCATTTTTGCCAAGCGAAGTCAAAAACAAGGGATCGGAAGGAGGTAGTGCGCATGCTGTGAAGGGTGCCATGGGTATGACCGGTTTAATGGAGGTCTGAGCCATCGAAGGACGTCTGGCTTTTGATGTTTGGCTTGGTACGACAGGAGGCGCATTGATAATGGAACTGGGGAATACTGCATGATTGATGGAAGTAAACAAAAGTAAGGATGGAGTCTGTAGTTAAAGATATTTGATACAATCTTTGCGTAGGGAAGAAACAAGCAGGGATATGGACTGGACTTGTGATGAGGTGGACTTACACTCGGGTTGGGCCGCTTTCACCTTACTCGCAATCTCGTCTCTGCTAGCGTTTGTTCTGATGGGGATCATAGGATGGTTGATGTGCATCCAGTCGATCATCGCTTGCTTACCAACACCAGGTGCATCGGGGTCTAGGCTTTTGACGGCTTTTCGCATAGTGAAAGCAAGGAACGAGCTGCCGAGGAATGATCTGATGTCCGAGTATTGGAAGTAATTAACCTGGGGGTATGGGTTGGATTTATGATGATGAACTTTAAAAATCAAAAGTGTATCAGCCGTCTCCTGTGGTTATAGTCACACTTCAATGGTATGTACTCGATTGATTGATGAGTCACTTGGTGTTTGACTTTGATCTGGCTCATATACATAGTTCAAAGATACTTTGAAAGACAAATGTTACCACAGTGATATGATTCGATGGCCATGTCAGCTTTCTCAATTATAAAATCATTGCTACACATATCTTCTGGACATCAAATCGCGTCATTGCTATGATGCAAGTAAGTTGATACTGATTAGCTAAATTCCGGAAGCCACGGATGATCGGATCATCTTCTAAAAATCTGAGTCACAGATTTTTAAAGTTTTCTGTAGTCACACAACTTACAGTACCCGGGTTTTAATTTTCTGCCCGGAAAATATTAAGTTTCGGGTAGTGTGAGAGAGGTGATCTGGACAGGTGTTAGCTGGTCACTTTGAAGAGTCCTGGTATCAGAAAACCCAGAAGGTCTTCTTCCACTCAAACCCTTCAGCTTTCTGATATAATGCTACAGGGATAATCTGTTCTCTGCGGCTTCAGCCAATATGTGGAAATATAACTACCAGGTTCTCTGTCCTGATTATGCAATACATGATTTTTGAGACCACAGAATTCTACGTCAAGAATATACTCCCAGTGATCATCTCGTGGCAACAAGAAAGCTAGTGAAAGCTCCAAGGTAGTAGCAAATTATGGCTTCTGGATGTCATTTCTGAAAACTAACTGTTTCACAAATTTTGAATACCATTGGTCCAAATTGCCTGATAGCTCAGCAGATCATAATGTACCCACCTTCTGATTTGAAAGAAGCTTGCTCGAGTCTGAGCTTGAGAAGATCAGTAATTATGAATAAGGGATCATTGTTGGTTATCTCATCCTCAAAACAGCATTCATGTTTGAATTGATGTCTTATTCAACCCTATCATTGGATTTATAAAATATAGCACTGTACCTACTGCCAGTGGTTTGAAATGACTACAAATCTCCAAACACTGTCAAAGTAAGATTCAAAAAACATTGTGCATCTACTAATATGGCTGCCAGTATTCTAACTTCTCACCAAGCACAACCAAACTTGATGTTTATGTGAAAAGTATATATTCCTGACTGTACCTGATAGAAATTGTAGTATTATTCTCATGAGGCTTGAGGTTCCAACTTCTGAGCCTCTACAAGAATTACCATTGGCCTTGCAGGTTGAGACCATAATGATGCAATTTTGGATGCTCAACATTAGCCATCTATCAAAGATAGTAATACCACCTTTGAAATTCTTCACAAATCTTGTTCAATCAGCTAGAGAATCCCCATCTCTGTTGTGATTTCACTATTTTTTCACATTTTACCTCAACCTCAGACCAAGTTACTTCAATGACAAATGTTTTGAAGCGCATGTCTGACTTTTTTGCCATTTGTTTTCCATTTGACTCTTGGGCTCAAAATATGCTGTTCATGGAGGAGCACATTTGGATTTATCTACTTTCCACAACAAAAGGAATTACATACTTGAACCTCTAAACTAGCCATCAGTTTGATCCCATGATGGTCTGACTAAAAGCCAAAGTCAAAGTCTGACATCATAGATCTGCACACCCGCAGCAGTCTTCCATTTAATTTCTGTTTGACCAGCCGGATGAGCCTACCCGAGCAGATTTACTCGGTACAGTCCAGTACCGTTTGACGGCAAAACATGAGCAAGATTGGATCGGGGTTTTAAGCCTTATATGTGTGACTTCAGGCGGTGCAGGCTTGTGGAGAGGTACAGAGAGGTACTCATACATACCACACGTCGCAAACCTCCTACACATTCAAACACATCGGTCATGAGGTCTTTGCTTGGCTCACACACTCAAGCTACCATCTTCCGGAACGCAGCAAGTCTTTTTCAAACGCTACATCAAGCTGAGCAGCTGATGCTCAAAGGCCTGTTTGTCCGTCCGGATATTGAATTGCGTATGTATCCGCTGCGTATCATCTTATCATCTACTTGTCCTGTTTTGCCACTGACCATTGGTGAAGTTACCTGCAGATTTTCACGCTCATAGCTAGTCGGGCTTTCAGGCAAATCAGCGCTCCAGCTACTGCTGTCACTTCGCCCCAGATAAGATTCAACACATCATTGGCTGAAGGATTCTCCCTCCTGAAAAAGTAAGAATCGGTCTTGGCACAGAAATCCGACTGGGCGAGTGATGTTGATGCTTTGTGACCAATGATCCATTCTTCGATGTGTTGTGTCGCACTTTTAGGACGCCGGCGAAACTAGGTCTCGGAAGCTCGTCACCGCACTTTTCAAGATGATCGTATTCATTTTCGTCGGGTGCACAAACAGCTGCTCAAGGCTTCAAGCCCCTTGCTAACATTGTGGACCGATCCCGGCAACTACCTGATATCGCAGGCGTGATCTGCATCAGTATCCTTGCCTCTGGATCACTTTGTCGTACATATGCCACGATGCAAGGCAGGTTTAATTTCTTCATAAGGGAACCCATCAACAGTTTTCATCCAAAGGAAGTCGGAATCTGATGTGATGCAAACGATGATAGCACGCCTTTCAAGACCAGTTCAACCACCAAGGACATATCTTAAGCACCCCTTCTCATCACCGAACTCGATGTTCAACGCCATCCGACCGGACTTAAGGTGTTCTAGCTCGTGGGAGGAACACGTGTATTTCATTCTCCTCGACGTCGTGCGGCTCGATGTGCACTGTATTTGCTGAGCGTCATCGTTTGTCAACCTCCGCAGTGACTGCGTCAAGCGTTTATTTCACACAACTCACGTGTAGATCCTACATATGTGTATGCTTCTACCGAAAATGTCTTGTACATAACATCTCACCCCCTTCCACATTCAGTATGAAACTGGATGAAACTCTTAATTTTTCTCATCTCATTCTCGGCTGTGTTCTTCTTTTGTGCCTCTTTTTATGAGATCTTGCCTCTGTCCTGAATGTGATACAGTGATTTGTTTGACTCTACGAAATTCTTTTTTCTCTGCCCTCTTCCGATCCTTGATTTTCATACAGTCGTATTCAAATTGACCTTTCGATCCCTATCGTGTCCCGGTCCTTCCCTTTCCCCCATTTTATTGTCCCCCCCAATCCATCCACCTTTTCGCCTTCTCCATCATCCCGGTTTTTTTTAAGCCGTCTCTCCACACAAGGTCTGTAGTGCTCTGCAGACACCGCGAATCAACCTTAACACTGTTCTCGTTTTTTCAGTCTTCACAAGGTCTTAAACATCAACTCTCATTTGCACGGTATGTCTTTCCTTTTCTCCGTGACTCTTTAAATCGTTCGCCTTTTTTTCTTCGTCCCTCCCTCAGTTGTATGATCAAAGTCCTCCCCGCCCTAACCCCCTCCACTCACCCCTTTCACACCTCTCATCTGTGCCGGCTACCATTAGCCCTCCTTATGACCTTATACACATAGCGTACTGTACTCTGAAGGATTTCATTGAAACTTGAGCACACCTACACACCTCTGTGATCAATTCTCCTTAACCTCGCCTGGCGCATACATTTGTCCCCTTCGTCATCACTCCTCAATTCACTTCGGCCATTTGATCACATGCCACTCAGCGATCACCTCACTTTTTTTTCTTTCCGGTTCTCTCTCTGCCTACATCCATTGGCTGTATCTCCTTGATCAATTCACTGCCATCTGCAATATTGAGTCTTACCCCAATTCTCTGTCCTTTATACCGGCAGATCGATCGCGTTCATCAAGATGGCCGATCAACTACAATCCGTTGCACAACCAACTTTGAGCTCTTCGAATGAGCTCACCTCCCCTGACTCACATCCTTCCAATCCCCCCGTACCGGACGTGGCTGCTTCCACACCCACCGAGATGGTACGAAGCGTAGAGACTAATGTGGTCGCAGATCGTGATGGGTAAGTGACATCTTGCATTCTGAATAGCTACGCGTCACATCAACGCGAATCTAGTCTTCGCGCGTGTTGAGCGATTCGTATGACACGTCCCCTGAAACCACCCTCTGTTCCGTTCACCTCTCGAGCTCTCCTGCTTCAAGCGCCCACGATGACGCCGAGGGCGAAGTGTCATGGCCTATGTCTACTATCATGATCTTTTCATCCTCAACGTGTCCGCGCCTCTCGCGGTTGTTGACTATCCTGACTCGCAAGCACACCATCTGTCTGCGAGCTGTTCTTCACCAGGCACATGTGTCGGTCGCGCTGATGCTTTATGATGGCGTGGGATGACCCGTTCTCCCTGCGCATGTTGGCACTTGATCTAGCCCCTTGTTTGTCATATCTGCCTGAGCCGTTCTCAGCTTCGCATCACAAAGCTTGTTCATACGATTGTTATCATTTGCTTGGCGATCGTGTGTTGACTCAACTCGAGTCATTTCCCTCAATCCCACTCAGTTTTCTGTTCTCCCTGTCTTCTCCGTATCTGGGTCTTTCATCGTCCCTCACATTCACACTGTCCCGTCTATTCTTTCCTTCGCGCTTAGATCCAAAACGAATCAGGCATCGATGCAACCCACCTCGTGCGCTGAAATGACCTCACCCTCATCGCGCCCGTGCGGCCCTCCTCTAAGTCCCAAAGCTGGCACTGCCGGGGCTGATTCGGCCGATTGCGAGCCGGTTCTTTCGCCCATCTCTCCTGTCGAATCTGAACAGCAACCGCGGCTCTTAAATTCCCAGCCGATCTCGCTGTCGTCCGTGCCACAATCAATACCCAAAACTGCACCTCCGTTGTCCCCTGCCGATGAAGACTGTTCCGTCCCGCCCACTGGATCAGCTGATATAACTCTTCCGCCCTCGCTCGCAGCTTCTACTGACCAAGTCACTAACCCTTTGCCGCCGTCCTTGACTTGTGAAGCCACTCAGCCCGCCGCTCAGGACGTTCCTAAGCTTGATTCAGTCGCTGCTCCCTCCGCAGATCATCCATCTCACACCTCAAGTACCATTCCCCCCGTCAGTAACCCGACACCGGCCCTTGCTGAGTGCTCAGTCGACACAGCTCAGGACCTCACGAAGCTTTCCTCATCAGCCCTAGAAGCTGCTGTTCATCCCTCCCATTCATCTCCCACACCCACTACGAGCACTTCTCTTCCTCTATCAGCTCACGGCACCAGTGATTGCGGCTCAGATCCACGGGTACAAAGTCCGCAACCCGTCCGCGATCCGTCTGCGGGTCCTGCTCAAAGCGCGTCTTTGGCCAACCATGTGAATGAGTCTTTCGACTCTGTCCAATACCCTGCTCAGACCACATCTTCCCTTTCACCACCCCTTTCGCCGGTCAACAAAAGTCCATCTCCTCAGACAACTGCTCAACTCCACGGACATCACAATGGCGTTCCTCTTGTTCCGCCTGCTCATGTAAATGGAAACGGTCTACTTTCAGCCAATGGAGATGGTTCTAAAGCCTTGAACGTCGTCCAAGAACAAGTCATCCTAGATCCTTCATCCACCTCTCAATCCCCTTTGCCCTCACTCAACGCCCAACCAATTTCACAAATCGCACCCGGCTCTGCTCTCGCCTTTCAAACTTCAATGTCAGATAGCACTGGCCACATGGACTCGCCAGGGATGTCGAACGGATCGCAGGTTGACTGGCTTGTGCCCGGCTCCATTGGTTCCCGCTTCAGCCGCGATCAACATCGATTCGCCATTGGTGTCCTGAAGTATTTGAAGAAGCAGAAACTCGCGGCGCCATTCTTGCATCCAGTTGACGCCGAGAAGCTACAGATTCCTGACTACCCCACCATTATTAAACATCCCATGGACTTGGCTACAGTCGAGACTCGGCTGGGTAAATGTAAGTTCATCTTATCTCGCCGCATACTCTACAATATCGGGCTTGTTAAATGATGTCCTGCCTATCTGACCTCTTCATGACACTGATTTTGTTTTCTAGCCTTGAAGCCATCTTACTACAAATCAGCAGAAGAGTTCATCGCCGACGTAAATTTGATCTTCAACAATTGTTATACTTACAACGGACATGAATCTACTATCTCTCGCATGGCTTTGGACCTCAGTGCCCTGTTCGATAGCCAGATGAAGAAACTCCCCTCCGAAGAGCCCACTCAATCCTTCTCCAGCCGTAGCCCAAGCCTCGCCAAACCGAAATCTTACAGTGTGTCGACACTTACTAACGAAGCTGGCTTGACTGCTGGCCTCAAACGAAAAATCAGCTCACCTGTGGCTGGCTCCTCTGGTGCATCTCCTCTACTTCCAATGGGGCAGAAGCGAAGATCCATTTCTCCTCAACAGGGCCGTAAGAAGTCTACTAAAACTAGTGCCTATGCCACACCAACCGGAGCCACCTATCAAAATGATGGGGCATCGACAGCAGCTGTTTTCGGTCGCAGGAACTCGATGGCAGTTGAGCCTAATCGCACCAAGGGTGTTGCAATTTTGGCCGATGGTGAAACTACAGGCAAAAATAAACGTGAGCTTATCTCTCTTTGGCTGATGCGGCATTATCACTCATTC
Source organism: Melampsora larici-populina 98AG31 (assembly GCF_000204055.1). Classification (NCBI taxonomy): domain Eukaryota; kingdom Fungi; phylum Basidiomycota; class Pucciniomycetes; order Pucciniales; family Melampsoraceae; genus Melampsora; species Melampsora laricis-populina. The sequence continues at coordinate 3,804,522 of NW_006768765.1, read as the reverse complement.
GACTTTCCACCCCCCCCGAACAGGAAAAGCAACCTCTGGCCAGCTGATGATGATCCACAACACGAAAGAAGAACTCAAGTTTTGTAAAGAAGTGCTCAGGGAAGTGAATAAAAAGGCCTATGAAAAATTTGTTTGGCCATTTTATGAACCAGTTGGTTGAGTCGTCTTTCCTTGGTCATCTGTGTTGTGTAAATGCTTACATTGCCGTCTCATTTCTTCACAGATCCCGTCAAACTTGGTGTTCCTGAATATCTGACAATAATCAAGAAACCCATGGACTTATCTACCATTAAACAGAAACTCGACCGGGGTGAATACAAAGCGGGAGCAGCTTTTGCAGCAGACTTCCGTTTGATGTTGAACAATTGCTTCACGTTCAATCCCGTCGGTACACCTGTGTACAATTTTGGTAAACAATTGGAGTGTCTCTTCGAACAGAAATGGCACGAGCGTCCAGCGGACACCATTGCTGCTCCAGTCCCTGTTCCAGCTCAAGTACCAGTAGCCACCAACAGTACGCAGCCAATCGGCGACCTAAATGGTACGAGGGTTTACTCTATGTCTTCTGAACGCGTCTCCTTTGAACAGGCCTGACGTCCATTTTTGTTGACCTTCATGGAACCAGAGTTGCAGAAGATTCACCGGGAGATGCAACGATTGCAGGAGCGTTTGGAACAGGAGACAGCGAAGAACGAGATCCTTTCGGCCGGTATTGCTCCCCTAGCAGCAGGGCCACCGCACAAAAAACAGGCTACCTCGAAAGCTGCCACCGCTGCAAAAAACCTCGCCAACATCAATACAACAACGCCTGCCTCCGCATCCATCCTGCCAATGTCTGCAGCCAGGGGTAGCAAATCCAATGGACCTAGGGCTAAAGGCCCAGGTGGTCGCAAGAAATCTATCCCTGGCTCAGCAGTTCCTGCGAATGCTAAAAGACCGATTGCTCAGCAACTACAGGAGCGCGCGCAGAACCACTCACAGCTTTATCAACAACAGCAAGTTCAACAAGCCGCCCTTTCATCTAATGCGGCCGTCTCGCAATCCCAACTCGAACCCGAATACTTTGAAAAAATTGACTACGAGCAGAAGAAAGATTTAGCTACCATGATTCAGAACGCAGTTGAACCAATGCAGTCGGAAGCCATCAACCTTATTCGTAATGCTCATCCAGATTTAGTCACTGTGCGTAATTATGAATCCTTTTTGTCGTGCTATAGCATCATTGATGGCATTCAATTAACTTTCAATATGTCATTTAGCCCGATGGAGAAGAGATCGAATTAGACATTGATGCGCTGGACGACCGTACACTATACCGACTCTATCAATTGGTGTGTTCAGATCCAACACCTCCACAAGCAACCATTCCCGTTCCCGTCAAGAAGAAGAAGACCCCCGGTCCCAAACCAAAAGGAACAGCCAAGGCGAACGGTCAATCCAGCGGTCCCAAGAAGAAAGGAGCCCCACGCAAAGGAATTGATGAACATCAAGAAGCTGAACGCATTAAATTGCTCGAGAACAAACTCGATTCATTCAATACTAGTCCAGCAGCTGCTCAACCCACTGACACCTTACCAGCAGCATCTGCTGAGGTTGCAAAGAGCGCGCCACCTCCTGCCGGACCAGTCGAGTATGCTAGTTCGAGTAGCGAGAGCGAAAGTGAGAGTGATGACGAGAGTGATTGAATGTGCCCTGTGGTACCAGCCTCGCTATGTTACTTTTCTTCCCTCTTGTCTTGTGTGTTTGTGTGATGTCGAGATCTAGATCCTCAGATGCCTTTTAAACGCTGTGCTCCAACAAACCCCGAAGGCAGCACTATCTATGTCTGTCATGATGAATGAATATATATATAAAAGCACAGTTACGCAATATTGTCATCCCTCGAAATAAAATAAAAATGTGAAAATACTTTTCAGCTGTCTTCTCTGCAGCCGTCCAAAAGCGAAAAATTCAGAAAGTTCTATCTTGAGCATTATGCTTGCCCTCTCACAAAATTTGCCTCACGCAGAATATACAGAATTTTGTTCGAGATCACGATACACACCACTTACAAATTGAAAATGATGTTCTCACTCTCCGTGACCCAAAACGGTACAATTTGCTGGATGGTCTATTTTTCCAAAACATTGTGATGTACAATCAAGGGACTTGGTACCAAGGACACAAATGTTTTGCTCAACGGACTCCACTCCACGTACCATCCGCATTTGCTAAACATTCTCCCCCCCGTCCACACTTCCATAGTCTCAGAGGATTCCAGCTTTGTATCAATAAAATGCATCATCGTCTCACACTGCATATCTGAAGCTGTAAATTGATTCACTGCCATCGAAGCCCATATGTCACTTCGATTCCGATCTGCGTCGTAGAGGATTGACTTGTTTAAGAACGTGAGTGAGGCTGATGTCATAATGACTTTAAGCTTCCAACCTTCAATCGAGAGAGGTCAGTTGATCCGTGTGTGGGGGGCCCAGGATTTTACGCTTATGACTTCTCTTGCTGATCGACTCACATATCATCTTCCTTGAAGGTTTTCCTCAAGGTTATATTGGAGGAGGTTCAAAACAAACTTATGATTCATTTAGCTCATCTGGAAGATCACTCCAAAGTCTAAACTTCTCCATACCCACAGCAAGGAGTCCCATAGCAAAGAAGGCCGTCAGGAGGAAGTGAGCGGGTTCTAAAGGATGGTATATCATCGTTTCTCTTGATTGAGGTGTGGTCAGGTGAGTTCTATGTGTGAAGTGCAAGTACTAGACTGCTGATCAGATATCAAATCTTTCCGAATCCATCGCATCTCTTTACAGCGATTATAAACATGTGTCCAATCCTCTAAATCACTATTTGCTACTGATTGAATGCATTCAAGCCGAGTTTCCCACTTGGCATTGAGTCGAGCGATTATTACGGTTTTGAACTGGTAGGCTTGTTTAATGTTTCTCCTTCATCGGTCAACGTCTCAGTTTCTTACAAGATTGTTTCTTGAATCTCAAACCACATCAATGTCTTGAGGGCATTTCCTGTGTTGATCTGCAAAGATGACTTTTGAATCATGACATCCGATCACTTGACCTCTCATCGAATTTCTTCAATTTGGCTTTTGTATGATTTGATTCTTTCTACTTGCTGTGACTTTGATTTTTGCTATAAAAGACGGCTTCATGGAACATGATTACTTCGAAACAAACCCCATCATCTCAAGTTTTCATCATGCTTACTCAATCTTACATTACCTTTTTAAGCGTCTTGGCTAGAATTTCTTATCCAAGTTTTATAAATCAAGCTATTGCTACACGTCAATCAATTGATCTTAGCGATAAAAGTACTTCAAATGTTGATTCATCAAATTATCACTTTGAAGTTATCCAAGCCCCGCCAGGATACGAAGAATGGGTATCTCCTACAGTGTTGGTCTTTAACTCAGTCTCTATCTTATAGACTGTGTTTTTCTGATTAAATTTCGTATCATCAGTCTTCCATCGCCATCACAAGATGGATCACAAGGATGGGAAGATAGTCTAAAACGCGCAAAAAAATTAGTATCCCAAATGACCCTTGAAGAAAAGAGTAAGTACTAAGTATCTGCATCAAATAGGTCATAATCCAAAGTGAATTTTGCTTACAAAGTTTTAACTTTGAATGAATTACAATTTGTGTGTGGTTTTTCGTAGTTAATATTACAACGGGAGCTGGAATTGAGAAAAGATGTGTTGGAGAAACAGGAACGATTCCAAGATTAGGATTTAATGAACCGATTTGTTTACAAGATGCACCTGTTGGTGTAAGACTTGTTGATTTGGTTTCTTATTTTCCTGCTGAGATTAATGTAGCTTCCACATTCGATCGAAGTTTAATAAGACGTCGTGCAATTGCTCTTGGTGCTGAATTTGCTGGTAAAGGGATTCATGTAGCTTTAGGTACGGAGTCTTTTGTTCTTCGAATCTTTCGTGTCTTGATGTATAAAGTCACTGATTGAATTTCGAGTGTATAGGACCAATGACCAACTTGATGCGCTCACCCCTGGCTGGAAGAAATTGGGAAGGTTTGTTCATTTTTTCAAAAAGCATTTCAAGTTCCAACGTTCAGAAACTAATCCAAGTTGATTGTCTTTGCGCGAAATGGTGTGATCACAGGATTCGGAGCTGATCCATTCTTGTCTGGAGTTGGATCAGTTGAAACTATCTTAGGAATTCAATCAAAGCATGTATCAGCTTGTGTTAAACATTTTGTCGGTAATGAGCAAGAGCATTATAGAGGTGGTTCAGACTCTATACCTTCTAGTTCAAATATTGATGATCGAACACTTCGTTGAGTTCTTTTAATGATCACCCCTCGAGCTTGTGTTCGTCACTTGACTGATAACATTACGCGTGCAATCATTTCTTTAGGTGAACTTTATGCTTGGCCATTCGAAGAATCTGTTCGAGCCGGGGTAGACTACTTGATGTGTTCCTACAATGCAGTAAACCAGACCCAAACATGCGAAAACTCTCAACTTTTGAATGGCTTGGTCAAAGGAGAGCTTAATTTTCAAGGTGTGCTTCTATCTGATTGGACTGCAGTCCTTACTACCGAACGAACAGCGCTAGCAGGATTAGATATGAACATGCCAGGTTGGGAGCTCTATAACGCTGGATTACCCTCAGAGCCAGATCCATCTAAAGCCACAAGCTCTTATTGGGGTGTTAGACTCATCGACGCCGTACGAAATGGATCCGTACCGATGAGTAGAATAGATGATATGGTTCAACGAGTCATATCGACTTACTATAAACGAGGTCAAGATAAAGAATCCTTCCCAAAGCTTAACTTTCAAAGTGTAGGACAAGGAACGGAAGCTGAACAAGCCGCTAATAATCAACACGTTAATGTTCAAGCTGATCATCACAAACTAATTCGAGAGATCGGTTCAGCTTCTACTATTCTTCTCAAGAATCTTAATCAAACTCTACCTTTGAAAGCACCTAAATCTCTTCAATCGATTCTCATTCTAGGAAGTGATGCTGGAGATAATCCGAATGGTGCTAATAGTTGTGAAGACCGAAATTGTAATGAAGGTACACTTGCTGGTGGTTGGGGTTCAGGTTCAGCTATCTATCCTTATCTCATCAGTCCAGCTTCAGCTATACGAAGTTACCTTCACGCGGATCACCCTAATATCAATCTCGATATTGTCCTCAATGATACAAACTATGAGCGTATAGAAGCCAGTGCAAGTATTGCTGAACTTACAATTGTACATGTTAGTGCTGATTCAGGAGAAGGTAAAGTAGAAACCGAAGGAAATGCTGGAGATCGTAATGATCTATACCTTTGGCATGAAGGTGATAAACTTATCCTGAGTGCTGCTAAGATGTGCGCCAATACGGTGGTAGTGATTCATTCAGTTGGTCCAGTCTTGATGGAAGCTTGGATCGATCATCCTAATGTCACTGCGGTAGTCTATGCTGGACTTCCAGGTCAGGAGAGTGGAAATGCTGAGGTCGACGTCTTGTGGGGTAAAGTGAACCCAGTCAGTATTACTTCTTTTCATTCACTGCGTTTGTTTTCATCTTCAGATATTGATGAACAACTTCTCTTTCCCCATGCTATCTGACTATTTGTCATCTTTTCCGTCATCTTTCCCTTTCAACTCACTTCAATCGCACAGAGCGCTCGATTACCATTTACGATTGCAAAACGTCGTGAAGATTATCCTGCTGACATAATCTATGAATCGAATCAAACAGTTGTTCAAATTGATTATAAAGAAAAACTTGAAATTGATTATCGTCACTTTGATGCTCATTCAATAAAGGCAAGTGCAACTTTTTTCCATCTGGATAAACAGTTCTTAATCTTTTCATTTGTCAAGTTGCTTACCTTTGATGTTTGAAAAATTCGATTCCTACAGCCTCGTTTTGAATTTGGTTTTGGACTTTCTTATACGAAATTTTCTTATGATAGCCTTCAACTGGAAAGGTTAATCAAGGATTTCACTTCAAATGAGCTTTCAGGTTCAAGAAAAGACGCAATTGAAATCAACTTCAAAGTCAGCAATATCGGGAAATGGGATGGACATGAGGTATCTCAAGTAAGCATCTCCTTTCTTTTCTTTTTCGTTTTTTGGCACTGTTGAAAATTGAATGTCTTTTCCTATATATGTAGCTTTATGTTGGTTTTCCAGATCATGCAGAAGAGCCACCGAAATTACTCAAAGGATTTGATCGTGTGATGATCAAATCAGGTGAAAGTGTCACAGTATCAATCAAACTAAGAGTTATTGATCTTTCGATTTGGTTAGTCATCAATTCCACAAGTCTATTCTTCAAAAAGCTTCAATTGCTCAATCTTTTCTTTCCTTTGGGTTTCATCAGGAGTGTGAAAAAACAAGCATGGGTCGTACCTCAAGGAGAAATGAAGATTTGGGTTGGTAGTAGTAGTCGTGATATCAGATTGAATACTACCTTCGCAGTCTAATTATCTGATACTTCCTAAAGCCTATAATAAGCTCCTTTTTCTTGCAGTTCTGTTCTGTCATCTATCATCATACTTATTTTTCATTGATATCTTTCTTTTGCTCATCTTCATCTTCATATTCTAATGTAAACTGCTCATGTCACTTTTTCCTTTTCCCTTTGAATCTTGATTTGTATGTTGTAAACTTGTAATAAACATTATGCTTGAAGAATTCATCATTGAAACAAAAGTAATATTTAGCATTTAACTTCGTTGTGAAATTACGAGCAAAGTTTTCATGATTCTCACTCGTGGATTTCAATCAAGTATACAATATGATTCTCAAGGTTAGGGCTGAAACATCCTCTTCAAGCGGCCTTCATCATGAGACTCTCATAATCTCCCATGCAAATTACGACCAAGAACATTCACATCATGGTCATAACCTAGGGTCATGATCTTGCTGCTAGCCTTATCACAGAGAAGCTCTCAAACTCTTCGACGCGAGTAAGTCCTCCAGCCTTCTCTTTGAACTTAATCTGACGCGCTTTTTAGAACCAAAGTTTGCAGCTCATTGTGGATCAAGAACGTCAAACTTTCATGTATGCTCATAATTTGTAAATGAGCATTATCAGACTTTTGTATTCACTTCATTGGTATATATTGGGTACTGAATACATCTTTGTCGTCGTCGCAGTTACCAAGCTTTCGTTCGTATAGAAGGGGTCGACCTTATACTAAAAAGATGTAATCATATCAGATATATACATCGGACTTTCAGTCTCGTGCTAGACTGACCATTTGGCTTGTGGATTTCCCAGCTTGACCATCCTTCTCACTAGCCTTCTTAGACTTTCCGGCGACGGGTGCTGCAGGCGTAGCTTTACTTGCTAGACCAGCTGCACGGCCATCAGGGATCCGGATTAACTCTACCCAATCTTTACCACTGCCATTAGCCAACGTAGTATGTTCACCAAGTGCCTTATCTGAGTACGCGTGCGGTCAAGGATCAAGTCAGCGGTCTTGTGCCTAAAATAAGATTTCGAAATTTGAAGAACCAACTGACCAACGATGTAATAACCTTTACGTTCGAATTGAAGTATATCTCCCTTCTTCAAATTCCTCATGTTACCGTCCGCGATCGCATCTTCTCTGAATTCACTCACAGGAGTAATGAAGTCATCAATCTCATCGTCATCATCAATCTTCCTTTTAGTGATCAGGTAATCGTAATCTAAAAGTACAACCGGTTGAAGACCTTGTCCAACATCTTTAGCGATCGGAGTGGTCTGATCAACAGCCGCTAACCAATGTACTTTTTTCTTGGTCTTCTTGAAGTCCCCTTCTAGATGCAAGGTCAGTTGGATTTCTGTGATCACACCATTCTCTCCAGTAACCTTGGTACCAACGATGGCATTTCCCCAATCCATCAGAGTAATCTGCGTGTGCCAGGGTTTCAGATGTCAGATCAACACGAGAGATAGCATAATAGATAAAACACTGACTTCTTCGTTGTCTTCAAAGCTCAGCGCGTCCTCCTGTTCGAGGTAGATCACAGGGCCGAATGTAGTAATCTTGGTACCAACGTCCGGATTTTTTTTGTGCGCTGGTAGAGTCTCAGTGTGAAACTGGTCCTTTCCACCTAAAATGACTACCTTAACGCTGGATAGAGCCATATATAAGATCATTGCTTACTCTTATCAGGAAACACGATCACTGTGTGTAGCTTACACATTTTTGTTCAACACCGCCGTGTGTCGGGGTACAATAGGGTCACATGATACGCTTGTTGATACTCCAAACGATATCCCACTCCATGTTGACTTGCTGCTGTGAATCCCCTTGACCAATCATAAAGTCTCGCATGGCCTGAATAGTCATTCCTCTTCTTCGAATTCCTTCGGAACGAAACAATCAGCAGTTTATCAATAAGCAAAGGCGAGGCTGCTCTAGTTACCTCTCACAGTCGCGAATCGTGGGTCATCCCAGCCACGGACTCGATTGGTTTCAACGAACCATTTGAGTTTGCGCTTGGACAACAAGGTGTATACAAAGTTAACTCGCCTGGAGATACATTGGCTATCAATGACTAAATCACGATTTTGTTCAGACGTATATATCAAACTACTTACGCAAAATCTTTGATCTGCACCTTCCGTAGTCCAAGAGCTTTTTGCATCCACCAATATTGTGGATTACGGTCACGGTACTCGTTGGTTCGTAAGGCATGGCTAACACCTTCGATTGAATCAACTATTGGGCAAGCAAAGTCGTAAGTGGGGTAGATTTTCCACTGTTCGCTGTGATCAAACCACCCGTACAAAAAATTAGTCTACATCTTCAAGTAATGCTTCAAGAGCTTTATTTGGCTTACCCGGTCCTGTGGTGAGGGAGGAGATTGCATCGGTAAATGACAGGATCTCTAAGAGTTCCATTCACGTTATCATAGCTGATTTTGGCTCGCAGACACCAACGAACGCCTTCCGGAGTCGCCTTCTTCATTTCCTCGAATCTAGCCAGGTTTTCCTCAACAGATGAATCTCGACGCTTAGAAGGCTCTCGAGCCATACGCTCTGCCTTCATCTATATGATCAGGCGTGTCAAATTTATCATGCCTTTGTACCGCGTAGATATGAACTTTAATCAACCCTATCAAGTACTTACCGCTTCTTGTTCGGTATCATCGCAGAACGCTGCACCTTTTTTGATCATCTCAATCGCAAATCCGTACAATTGCTCAAAATAATCGGATGTGTAGGACATCGAGTCTCCCTTGATACCCAATAATTCCAAGTCTTCCAAAATCGCGTCTTGAAATTCTTCCTGTGGGCCAAAGAAATGTAGCAAACTAGTTTAGCGTTGAATTGAAGTAATAATTCACTATCTTTGAAAAAAGGTATGGCTGACCTTCTCTTTACTAGGATTTGTGTCGTCAAACCGTACAATAAATTTACCGTCGTATATCTTGGCATAATGCTGGTTCAGGATTGCGGCCTTACAATGACCGATGTGTAAATAACCACTGGGTTCAGGTGGAAACCTGGTTACCACTTGACCCTTAACTGCTCCTGGAAGTCCTTCATCAAAGTTGACGGATGCTACACCAGCTTTAGCCCTACCTTTAGCCGCATGTTTGATTTCTTCTTGTAAGTTGCCAACAGCTTTGAGAGTATAATCTAAACCGTCGATGAAAGCATACCATCTGGCTAGATGAACATGTTGAGATCTTCTTAGCACAGCAGAGAAGGTACTAGAAGACTTGATGAGTCCCCATAGAGCGAGATCCGCAATAGAAATCCGATGGCCATGAAGAAAAGTACGAAGGGTCAAGTATTGATCGATTCGATCAGCCACCGCTCCAATAGCCGTGATATCTTTAGATGCCGATGGTTCGAATAACTTTGAGAATAAATCAATCACGCTATCTATTTGAGATTTTTCTGATTCGTTGGTTCCATAGATTGGTTCAAGCTTTGAAAAATTGATGGCTAAGAATTTTAAGCTTTCAAGAGAATCGGTTGATACGATCTTTTCATCACTTCCGATCACTACACAACTTTTATCTTTTCCAGAACCTGTTAAACCATCTTCATAATCGATGCTTAAGTTTAAATTAGGATGTGAATCTAATAAATGGCAAGCTAGTGCGAGTGGTGCGAATGAAGGGAGTGGTAAAGCTGTAGTTGGTCTGAGGTATAATTTGAGTTTATAAAATGGTGGATCTGACATTTTTGTCTTGACGGTTGAAGTGGTGATCGAATACTAATCGATTTTTTTAAAACTTTTGCTGAGCCTTGATGGTGAAGGTGAACTTTGAAGGAAAACAACCAAGTTCAAAAATGTTGGATAGGAATCTTTCAAGCGAGTGTATGTGATTCCTTTATGTAATAACATAATAGAGCTCATTCATGGGTTGTGAGAGGTTTCGGAGAAGTCCACTTCAGTCTTCATCCAAAAGTGACATCCCAGTCCTGTCTCCATACTCAAATGACCAACAAAGTGAACAAAGATCGAACTTTGGTTGATTTGGAGCTTGTATCTTGACAAGGATATCACTTCCTCGTCCAAGGCCTCACCGGCAGTGTCCATTATGGATATAAACATATCGATACGTCTTGCATTTTCGTCCCTTCCAAGGCGTATCTATCAGTATAGCCATATTTGACTGTGCGATATCCTAATCTTCATGTGACTCAGAGTTTTTCAAATCGCTTTTTTGTGCATTGCATTTTTTTCTCTCCGAGGCCGAGAAGTGATACCATAGCCATCTCAGCTATGTCAGCCATATATATGTGACTTTGAGACCGATTTTTTTCTAATGGAATGCTTGGAATCACAAACACCTGCAATTTCTGACTCGTGCAATCAATATCTCCAACCCCACCTTTGGACTTGGGAAGACCAAGATTTGAGACAACTGACTTCGAGAGATAGCGAGACATCAAAAACTGCCATAGAAGAACATCAAGGGGGAGAGAGATAGAAGAGAGAGGTGAGGGATTGCAAGTACCTAACTGGAGAAGCCAGATGAGATTCCTGGTCGTCCTCTGACAGTTAGTTTTTGTAGAAGTGATTCCCAAGAGAGATTTAAACTCAAATGAAAAAGTACAAAGCTGGTTGGACGTTAACCACAGGTGCGATGACTATCTTGACTCGAGGTATTTTGTGATGGTGAAGATCTTTCACAGAATTCCAAGGCTTGAAGACGGAACAGAGGGGCAAGACGAGATACAATCAGCAACAATTTTCAATGACTTGACACCACTCATTTAGCCTGGATATTTTTGCAAAAAAATCCCAAGCCTTCTTGTCTTTTGTACCTGATGGACAATTTTCCAAGTCCAATTCAGTTGCCATATATAAAACCTCCTCACGCAGCATCATGAAATGTGTCATATCCTTTTTCCTGTTTTGATACAAGCTCTTCATTAGAATAGAAATGTTCTATCCTACATAGCCTGTGTAGAAGTAGCTTTGGTGGAATCAATCTACACAGTTCTTTGTGATCACATCCATTATTCCTCAAACACATTTTCTTCATCAATTTTGTTACTTCATCAAAGGTCTCCCATTCCTTTCCAGAGCATACTGGCCAATATAATCCAGCCTGTAAAAGTTTTATACAATTCTTTAGATCATGACTTGCACTATATTGAACAATTTTCCAACCCACAATTTGTTACTTGAACCACAAAACTTGAGCTTTAATAGATCTTTCTCAGTACTTCCATGGTGTTTTCCCAAAACAATCACAAGCTTTTCACCACACTGGGTCCCATTCTTCCTTCTCCCTTGATTTTCCAAGATCCACCATCCTTATGACTTGGACTGTAGGTACCTTCAAATTTATATGGCCAGTAGGTGTCCCTTGAGCTCTCAAATCCTATAGGACATTGAATAGTTTCTCTTTCAATAGTTCCTGACTGGTTTTATTCACTCCAAAGTAGGTGCCAGAGTACAGGGTCAGTCTGGTGTTTTTTTGATGAGTGAAAGCATGCAACAAAATCCTTGCCCTAGCAGTACAAGACTTTATGTATGCATTGTATATATGTATACAAAAATGCTAAAAAGAAATAACCAACTGAGACTGAACAAGCAAAAAATAGTTATAAATATGATGAGTATACACATAATATTTTCTTAAAACACTGATGAAATGATTTTATATATCTTTCTATTTTTCTGAAAAACAATACCAACAAACAAATGAGCAACAAATACCTGATTCTGTATATACTTGTGGCAACTAACTGATACTTATTCTGACACCTTTGGACAACTACAGCATTCCCAGATATAATCCAGGGTGGGCTTTGAGAGGCTTTGTATGATTCTTGATGATACTTGAAAGTACTCTGAACTTGGAGATCTAGACAAAAGGGGGTAAAGAGAAAGAGGTACTGGTAATTGAATTGAATAGCCAACAGGATAAAGCTGTATTGCCAATTAACGTAATATATCCATCAAAAAACCAACCCCAACAATTACATCATTTACATCATTTACTTCGATACCTATTATTCCCAAAATTCCAATCAGTAAGTGATAATGACATACGACTAATATGGATCAACTCCTCAATCTCACAGATTAAAAGATGTATTTGAAATTGTATCAAGAAACATGGAAAAGATCAGGATCATTGATAGAGAATATTTGAATGAGCCCAGTTTTTCTAAACCAATGGAAATGACAGGCAAATGGTCTCTTCCAGACATTATCATTGTGTGGATAGCACTATTCATATGTGCAAGCCCTGGCCCTCAAGAAGAAACTCACATCACAAAAGGACTGTGACCTTGTAAATTTTCTCAAAGCCTGTTCCAAATTTCAAACAAAGGGTGCTTTTTTGTCATATACAATTTTGAAGTTACTGAGAGTGCTATGACCTGGAATAATTGACTCAAAAGTGGCAGAGCAAGGAGAGTTGAACTATAAGACTGTTGGCCACAAACCTCACTGTTGAACCATAGGATGTAGAATTGTGACTGTAGAGGTGGGTCTGTAAACTTGATCACTGAAGATTGTGTGAAGGAAATATGAATTTTCAAGAAGTAGAGGGTGGTAAAGGTGTAGTGTAAAGTTAACTTTAGTGGTTCTGTTTCTTCTTGTTTCTTTCATTTATTGAGCCTATTCACTGGGTTGTTGTATGAATTAGAAATATCATTCATTATGTTTTTACTGGGGAGCTCTACTTTGTTGAATCTTAATCATGATTTGACACTTTTAATATGTTGATCAGTCATTAAGATTCATATTCTCACAAGTTGAATACCATTGATAAGCACCTTGGCTCATCAGGATACATGCTTGCATATGGGTATTAACACACTGAATGGTAACACTCTTGGGTATCATGACCAAGGGTTTTTTTCAGGAAGATTATATCAAGTAACACTGTTTCTTTTTCTATTTTTTGATCTTGGTAGCTACTGTATTGAAGTCAGAAAGCTCTGGGCTCAAATGATCTCAATCAAGCATCAGCGGTGTATTTTAGAGAATGTTGTATTCTTTGACACTACCAGCATAAAGTATTTTCCCCAGGAAAAAATGAATACATTAAATGCATTATTCAATCAAAAATGCTCAGTTAATGCTGAATAATGCTGATTTAATGCTGATTTAATGCTGATCTAATGCATTTTCCATCATTTCTTGCTCTAAATGTATTAAATCTTTCCGTGGGGAAATTACTTTATGCTGGCAGTGTGATGTATTTTTCTTCATGAAATTAGAAAATTGTGTTTGTGTCCTATAAGATTTGGTCACCAACAATTGTGCTGTGGACTTTTTCAGAGTGAAAAATGTGCTCTTGCTCCCAGGAACCCTTCAGCAAGGTCTGAGTGACTAAAGAGTAAATGTGAGAGGCAGGAGAGTGCATTTTCAACTTGTAGAAAAATGACATTATCCTGTCAATTGTAATTTTTGGCCAAAGTAAGTGTTTCAGAAAGAATGAAACCACTAAAGCCTGCCATATTCTACAATCTCTTCCAAATCATGTTTTGTACTCAAAGATATAGGCCTTAGACTACACCAATATATTGAGTACAGTGACTATCTAATTCATGCTGGAACTTCACACCAGATGATAGTCATTCTTGTATTCCTAGATCAATGTTATCTAAATTGTCTGATACAGAACTCAATAGATTGAAATGGTTAGGATAATTTGGATCACAAATTCAGTTTGGACCCATATTCAGTGTGATTTGACCAAGTGAAGTACCCAGGATTTGGTTGAACTTGATTGCCATGTGCTAAATTCTCATGAAATGTTCATACTGGAGATGAGTTAGAAGGGACAGTTTCTTTCGAAATTTACATTGGATTTTTGGCTCCTCAGGTCAAAGCTTCCTCAACTTGGACATTACCTGCCCACAATACCAGTTCCTTATAAATTATGGTACAGTCAAACCTGTGCAATCACATAATTTGGGTGGAAGACTTTTGGTATACATTTTGATGAGTTATGCAATTCTGTTGTCAATTTTGGCAGTAAAAAGCATCAACATTCAGGATTCTTTCTATGCATTATCACGGGCTATTCAGCTGTGCGGGTATGCATTTGCACGGGTTTGACTGTAGTCAAATTTGTATATAGTTTTTTTTCAAAAATATACACAACCCCACAAACGTATATTTTTTGGTTGCAGTTTAGCCTTTAGGTGACCAGTTTCCTGCCACAATAGTGCATGATGACAGGCAGGTATACAAGAGGCCGTCAAAGCTATGTATTTTTGGACCCAAAGTGACATGAAGACACAAACACTGACAAAAACTTTGACTTTGACAGCTATCTTAAGACAAACCTTTGATCACTTTCCATCATCCCTCAATGACCACACTTCTATCATGCCGATGGCCACATGGCTGATGACTTGATGTCCTCAGAATAATGGCAAAACCCCATGATTTGCCCGTTAAGGGCTTGTGAACACAAGCTGAGGATTGGAGGAAGGATGGCATGGAGCGGACAAAAGGGAGTTGAGGTTGGTGAAAGGGACACTGAGCTCCACTTGACAGCTGCCATGACCTTTTCTGTGACACATGTCATCAAAAATTCACCTCCTTGGGACCCCAACCTCAGCTCAAGATGTTGGATTTTTGCAACATTTCTGAGAATGACTGTATATCAAGACTGGCAAAGTCTGTCATATATCAATACAAGCTTGGAAGAGGTCTTGCCCCCTCAAACAATCATGAGATGATACGTTATGAGAAAGACATGTGGCTTGGGAGTATAGATTCAAAGATACACCATAAAATCAATGAATAGGATTGGATTTATCCAACAGAAGACACGGCTCATCCCTTGCTGCCAGAGAAAAGATGGTATGAAAATAGGTCCCTTGCTGGGAGTATTGTGGGTTTGGAGCTGGGTCTCCCATGTATCATCAAGGAATTCCTAGAAACAGTGAATTGTTGTTGCTAGAGCAATTCCTATGCCAAGTGTGTCAAAATTGTTGAGGGCTTGAAATTTATGTATTCACACCAAGCTTGTTGATTCATACAGGTTTTCTTTTTTACCAGAGGTGTGGTTGTGGTTCAGTTTGAAACACAATTTTTAGTTGAATGAAAGTCAATGGCAAGCTTGTTGTAATAGGTAGAGGTATCACAGTGCTATTGTAGTGAAACTACAAAACCACCATGATTCTATCTTGAGTGCGGTGTTGCTGCTCCAATTCCTGGTTTTTAAATCTTACATGTTGGCAGGGGTGACTGTCATCACATATGGTGGTCAAACTACTACTACAATCATACTATGTCATTGTTTTTTGTGCCTGCTACTATATTGTTAACCACACATTGGTATGTTCCAATAATTGTAGCAGACAGCTTTTTTAGGTCCATATGAAATTTCTGCCACCAGACCCAATATGTTCCAGATATCTGATTATATTGCAGCAAGATATTGGTGCCCAAGCCTTGCAGCCGCAGATCCATTGATCCACTTTGTAGCTTTGGAGATCCCAGATTCAATTTCTCCCTGTTAGCAAAAATCCCAACTCGCTTTCCAGGCCCTAAAAACACAGGTAATCTGTTTTACCACAGGACAACCAGATGTTTCATCATGATCCCTTCTGTAGGTGTCCTACTCTTCCCTGTGAACTGTGTCTTTCATATCTAATGTGAGCCAACTTCCAGATGTGGTATACCACACCACACAGTTGAATGGGATGCATAGATCATCTTGAGGAGCCACTGTTCTCACAGACTTTCATTAAAAACCAATGGCATGGCTGTGCACTGGGTTGCAATAGGTTGCAATGCCACTGTCACTGCAGTCCTTATCTTGACATGCATCAAGCCAATTTCTGAAAGGCTTTCAAGATGATTTTCTATATTGATATTTATTCTCAAAGTTCAAAATCTGCCAACAAATCTTACATCACATTTACTTAAGCTCTTTCTGGCAAGAAATTGCACTCTGTAAATTTCAAAATGCAAAAATGAACCATACTCCACCAAAACAGCACTGCACATTTTGGGGAATGCAATTTATTCTTCCCATGCTCAGTATCTCTCTTTTCTGATCCTCATCTCACCATGTACTACTCTATACATAATTACACTATATATTACAGATTCAAAACAAGGAGTCTTGGGAATCTTGATCATATTCATTGAGAGCATCTGATCACCATTCCATTCTTCCTCGTGCAAGTTGCAATGTTAATCTCCTTTCTTTTTTATTTGCTTCAACTGATGGCCCTTCTCAATTAAGCATGGGTCACATACAGATATAAATTCTTCCAAACATCTACACCTTATTGATAGCATGATCATCATATCCTTATCCTCTTTACCGTGATTCATCTGTTTCTTTTTCAATTCTAATTTATCATTTACATACATGTGTCATATCAAATGGCAAGGCACGCTGACCATGTTGCGTCCATCAGCGTCCTATGTATACAACAAGACACAGCTATTGGTAGACATGGAAAATTCCTTCCATCTACTGTGGCTCTGGTCTTCTGCATGCTAAGTAGGTCCCTCGCGCGTCCGCGTCCGCGCTCTCGTTAGTTGAGCTTTAGGTCTTCGGTTCTGGATATTTGCAAGCACATTCTCCACTCTCAAGTTTGATGTTCTGAGCAGGCTCTAAAAGCGGCCCACAATTCTTTACCCATCTGCTCGAGTTCTGCGGGCAAGATTTCTGAAACAGCAAAACTAATCATGAACTTTGATGAGGTATGATGGCAACCCCGCAACCGAACGGTGAACACAAAAGATGGAAACAAAAAAGCAGCAACTGTTGAGCATGCCTGTACATACAGCGGCTAGAACGTGTCGTGATGCTTATGACACTCGTCCAGTGCATCCCGAAGAGGTGACTGAGCTGGGTGACTGCAGAGTCACTCTCCGACGTCGGTTCCTGCTCGCCGAGCACGTCTTGGCAGGTTCAGGTGTCCGGCTTTCCTTGCGAAACGCAGTCACCCCTATCTTTTTTTGTTACTGTCTCTTCTCTGCTCTTTTAACTCGCTATCTCCGGTCGAGATAGACTGTAATCACGTACGTACACAATGCGGGGATCACCCTGCGTGGATCTCGATCTCAACAGATCTCAACTTGCTCAAGTGGTCGTGCTCTCCACCTTACTGCCGTTTGCTGCGTTATATGTGGGAGCTGGGATCCACAAGATTTCGAACTTCGAGAGATAAGATACATAGATCGAGACTGGAATCTTCTTCAAAGCAATGCTCGTTTTGTCCTGCCGCGCGGTGAAGAGGAGATTTGTGTGCAAGATTCTGGCATGCCTGAAGTTTGGTGAACGAGAACTTATTTGTAAGTATTCCATGTGAATCCATCCTGATGCACCCCCGCGCGCGTCAGACTCAGGATGGTCAGGAGCCAACACCCAGTCTCCTCGACGAGCTCCATATGTTTCACCATGACCAGCCTTACAAAACTACAGTTCATGAATGATCTCTGTCTTTTAATGCTACACAACTCTGACTGTGATGTCATCGAAACCTATGTGAAGGGTATTTCGAGTGACCAAGTGATGAACTTCAAATCCTCAAGGAAAATGGTAGTCTGACCCACCGCCCTTGTTGTCTCGGCCTGTCTACGTATCACTGAGCTCTCCATTCGGCCCACTGCGGAGGTTCCGGTTGCCAATGAGTTCAGACCCAAGACGGTGGCTTACGACGCTGGTCGAGGCACTTGGTGAATAGTGGTTGATTGTTTGACGACGTAGGATCGATGCAATCTTGGAAGTCGAAATCAGGCTTCCTGTCAACACTACAGCAGTGGATTAGTAGGTTACAGTTGCCCTGGAGGCGTAGGGTGGAGGTCATGATGGCAAGGTTCCATCTATCAATTTCCATCTCGTTTTGCTCATCCACCGAGCCCACCCACCATCTTGACCATTATGTAGCCAAGTGCATATACAAACTTCGGTTGTCCTCTTCTGACCAGCTTAGATGTGCTCTAGTTTGAGAATTGTAGACATATTTAGAAAACCACAGTCTGGGGTCCTAGAAGGAATTTCAAACGACAACAACAGCTTTTCCTCTGGTCATTCGACAACGTCATCGACAGCAAGGATAAATCTCATCTTACTTATTTACCAACAAACCAAGCACCCCCGACGTTAAAGTTTCAAGACTTCCTCAGCTCACGGCAATCGATAAGCAACAACCCACTGGATCGATTATTACATACTCAGTTCGAGTTGACTAAATTGTAATACAAACTGTATTTTCTTCGCATCTCTTTCCCCTCAGTCCTTGGTTTTAACTTTTGTGATTGGAACGTTTAATTGTTGTGTTAGAGACTGACCGCCAGCTTGAATGCGCACCTTGACAGTTCAAACGATCCACACGACAGTTTAATAGTTGGCTATCCTCAACTATTTTGAGCTCTCTCAGCAGCTCTCAACACTTTTATTGTTTAGTGTCCTCAAACCAACACCAACCAAACAACCCCGTCTTTCTCAATTTGCGTCCTCGTTTCATACCCTCCACCTGGTCTAGCTCGTTTTCAGAAGAAAATATTAAGACGACACTGACAAAGGGTTCGGCAAACAAGTGGGTGGGTCATTATGCTTTTTTTGTTCCACTCCCTTTCAATTGCTTCGACAACAGTCGTGGACTCTTGATATGCGAGGAGGCAATACCGGCTTTTGGGGGATTTTCGCGCTCCTCCACGCCTGCCTTTGAATACGGCAACCCGCCTGTTGATATGAATCTCGCTTCAACTTCCTTGTTATCCATCTGAGGTGAACACCGGAGGTCTGAACCTCGGTGACGCTGCTCGCCAAGCCTCTCCACTGGTAAAGGGAAATATAGGCCATGAGACAATATCACTGAATTGAACTGAATTGAACCTTGATTCCTAGTTCAGGGTGTTTCCATCAGATCTCGGGTCTTCACACTCCTCACGCCTAGAAAGAGTGCTCTGAGTCTTCGAAAGGTTCTATCAACCTCATCAATTCCGCCAGAAGCACCGAAGTTCCGAACTTGACCTTGTTCAGTTGAGCAGCCTTGAAGCCTTGGTAAACGTTCCTTGTTCTCCCGTCCGCCCCAAACAGTTCTTTTCAATATATCATCATCCAAACCACTACGCCACCTAAGATTCAATTACTTTCCCATCATTCATCTAGTTCGTACATTGTCCTAGTAGTTCCGTCCCCTCGAAACTGTACAATTCACTAGCCATTGAATTCATCTTCCCTCGTCTCCCTAAAAGTGGGACAGTGGTGAATTTTTTTTCGATTTTTTTTGGCATCTTTTCTAGATCTCTCACCAGGTCGTGTACGTTTTGCCTGTATCCTCTCACACCTGTTTGTGTGTCGGGGTTTTTTTTCACCCTGTGTGTTCTTCCCTCGCTGTCATTTTGAGTTTTTTCCCCTCTTCGATCTCGAATTCAATTCAAACGGTCATCTGTCCCTTCTTTTTTTTTGACAAAACGAAGGCTTTTATCTTGCTGCCTTTTTCTCACTTCCAGCCTCATTCGCGGCCATGTGTATGAATTGTATTCGAAAATAAAACCCACTGCGTTCATTTGATAAATTTCTTCTTACTCGTTCCAATTCAAACCGTTCAGATTGGCTGACTTAAACCTTTCATTTTGGTGTTACTCTTTCCATTCAGTTCGTTCATCCATTTCACCCTATACAACATAAATTTTGTTTTCGACTTCTTGCAGTTCTTGCTCCACTCTACCCACCCGCTCAAAACCCTTATCTTATTAGTTATTTACATTGCAGTACAATTCCCCTAGTACTGTACTGGGACTGTATTATCTTTTCAAATATTTCAACACACAAGTCTTACGCACTAATTCAACCGCTCGTCCAATTCTCGTGAGTCTTGATCTCAATATTCCTCTGCTCTTGTGGCCTGCCTTCACTGGATTTAGCACTAGCTAGTTCATCCTTTCACTTCAAACAACTGGCCATCCCGGCCATCTTCAGTTCTTCTGTGTTTCTATACCATTGAACTTGTTGTTTTCTTGATCTTTATTGATCTGTGTCAAGCTTGATTTCATATCGTCGATCAGCTTCTCCTTTTTCTCATCATCAATTCAACACAATCTGCAAGCTGTTTCATCCCTTTCTCTTCATGTGGCCGTCACATCCTTCCGATCAATTAATATTATCTTAATTCATATTGATCTATTCGTGTAGAATCAACTGTGTTAACTGTTGTTTTCTCCCACTATCTAAGTTTCAACAACTAGTTGAACACAGATTCAAAACAGCTTATCAATTGCTATTGTCTATCCTTGCTCCTATTAAATTGAATTCTACTCAATCTACTCAACCAAACTACAATCCTACTTTTCTCATTTCCTAGGTGCGTTCTCGTCTGTCGTCGCGCGTCTCGTATCAGCAACGCTGTTCTTTTAATTTTCAAACATGGTAACCATCATCACACGCAAGGACACTGACTGGATTCAACCCTTGATGCTGCAGTGTTATCTCCGTCCTCCCTTGCGCCTCGTGCTTTCAACAAAACAACGTCCAATTCAACGTCATCGGCACTGTTCAAAACATCTCCGGGCAACGCAACAAAGGTCTCCAATACATAACCTTCGCTTCGATTCATGTCTGCATACATGATGGTCTCGCAACCCTCTCCGGCCCTTCCCCATACTCGTGAGGCCAATTTCTCTTGCGATTTCGTCTCAATATCTTTTTTCACAATTTGATGCGACACTCGTGCAATCGAACGGAAACTTGAAAGACTCAGTCTTTGTTCAAGTTTTGAACTATTTATTCGGCTATGCTTGGTCCGAACAACCGATTTAAGCAACAAACTGTTGTAATCAATTCAATCAATTATATAATTCTCCGAGGATTATTCATTGCACACATTTACATAATGCTTATTTGACTTCCCATTGGATCATCAGCGATCGAAATACTGACTCGGCTTTCTCATAATTTTCCAGTCCCCTTCATATCCTCACCTGATTCACCGAATGTGATTCCTAGCACAAATGCTAATCCTGCGGGTTGCGAATCAACTCCCGACACAACTCGATCACCATCGACTTACTTCCATTCATCAGAACCTCAGCAGAACCATCAGAACCACAATGCTGAATCATCTAATGAGCAGCTCTCGGACCCAGATAGCCAATGTCAGGACAGACCCCTCCTAGAGACAGAAGGCGTAGTTAGCTCAGAAGTAGGCGCGGTACCTGGAATTTTGCATCAAGATCTACATCCAGATGGTCAACCCAGGCGTCCGATGAACGCATTCATGTATGTCTTTCTCGACTTCTTGCTCCGCTCCTTGACTGATGGGATGTGATTCATTTCAGGATCTTTGCACGTCACCGACGGCCTGCCATCCAAGCTAAAGAACCCGGGTTGAAGACCGGCGAGATCTCCAAGCGCCTTAGTCATGACTGGAAAAACCTTCCTGACGAAGACAAATCTCACTACCTTGATCAGGCTAAGCTCCTGAAGGACGAATTTCATAATCGGTTAGTTTCCTGTAGCTGTCGGCTATCTGCATACGCGATCGCACTTACTGATTGCGTCGTCTTGCACACCTTTTTTGCTGTTTGATCTCTTATCTGTCGCTTGGTCCAAACTTGGGGTCATTCGCACACTTCATTCGTCATTCCTTCCTGGTCATTGCCCGCATCACAGATTCCCAGAGTATGTTTACAAACGCCGTCCTAACAACACCGGCAAACGTCGCTCAAGCACATCGCAGCAGCAAATACAGACCAAGTTCCCGTCTATGCATGGTGGTCCTCAGATGATGGCTCCCTCTGCCCCTGGCTCTATGGGTGGTCTTCCGCATCCTGCAGATATGCATCATCATCCACATCATCACCCTATGCATAACGACATGTATGGCCAGCCTGCCCCTCATCATCACCAGATGTCACATCCCCATCATCATTCGGTCCCCTCGCAGCCTTCGCGACCACCTTCCTCCATGAATCGACCTCCGTCTAAAGTGAATGGCTTTTACCCGTCTCCTAACCCCTCGTCTCCTCGGTATCACCAAATTGGACCACCCCCTCAACTCTCAAATGGCTCCCAGGCTGCACGCGTTCCGTCACTCTCTCATTATCCTACGGGTGCTGGCCCTCCTAGCGTGAACGGTCCCATTGCACACTTATCTCGTCCGCCTTCGCCACCATCAGGCCATTCTGGAAACGGCTTACCCTCCTACATGAGGCTACCCCAACCTATCGCTCATCAAAACCCATCTCAGTGTACGTGGTTTAACAACGATCAGTACGCTGGAGGCCCCCCAAGGCAAAACTCGGTTTCCGCTCCACTGAGCGCTGGCCGACAGTCATTCTACTATCCGTCTTGGCCGGCCAATGGAGGTGAAAACGGAACGCTACAGCCAGAACAAACAGGTCAAGATCCATCCGCAAATCACAGTCGGGCTGCCTCTTATTCGGGAGGTACGGGTCTGTATCAACCCCCTTCTCCCTCACCAGCCGACCGAGCACGCCAGCTCTCACTACCATCTCACACTCTCTCTGCTTCTACCGAACATAATTACGTCAAAACGGAGGGGACATATACTGGGGCAGGGATGACGTCCGAAACCACGACTGGATCACCTTATGGCTCCACTGCAACAAATGTTGCACCCATCAAACCAGATCCCCATCAGATGAACTCGGGCCCATCGCCAGGGTATCCAAATTACCCAGTCACTTCAGGCGCGAACGATTCAAGGTCGTACTCTACGTCATCCGCTCCTTCTCCCATAGCACCAGCCTTCACAACGACTGGTCCTCGCGCAATCTATCACCAAAATTCTACAGACGCAGGATCGTATGATCTTGGCAACCCTTCCCAACCTACTCCTCAAACCCAACCTACCTCATCTGTGGCTTATTAGGTCTAGCAGACCGCAAAATAAAAAGTTGATCACATCGCGGATCATTTTGTATGCTTGTAATTCACCATCCTTTTGTTATCTTATATACCATATATAACCAAAATCTGAAGATTTGAAGGAATACTACTTGGTTTGTTTGGGTGCTTGATCGTTGCTCTTGATTTGTGACTTAATTTTCGTCGGTTCCACCCCCTTCGCTCCTTCTCTCATACTTACTGTCTCACCCCAACCACAAGCAGATCAATGAAGAAGAACATTAAGGATTTAAAGTTTGAAAATTGAAAAGGACTGCGTTGGGTGTTGAGTTCATTTATTCGAAATTGTTGATTGTTTTCTTGATTCCAATTGTTTTCTTTTGATATCTCTTGCTCATTGTTAAAAAGTTTTCAAAGTTGAAAAGGTTGTGTGTGTCTTCTTGTCTTAATGTTCTTGAACTACCTAGGATTAAAATTGTCAACTTTCGGATCTGATTGTTTTCCTCTTGGTTTCTATTGTTCTTCCAAGCTTTACTGAGTCGTAATATCTATATATTCATTTATATATACATATATTTGTTCTCCATTCTCTTCTTTGTTATATAAGTTTTGTGTGCCTTGACTGATGCAGGTGGGAAAAAGAAAGAAGGACGCAAGTTATAGAGAATGATGGTACATAGTGGCTTTGTTCAGAAGGAAAAGGAATAAGAAATCTTTAAATTTCTATTTGATCCAATGTTGCCATGGTCTGTTGCTTGAGCTTCTGAGATTGTAGGAACCATAGTTGACCGATCGCACACTTGTAGTCCTTTGCTCTGCTCCTCATCCGGCAGTGTTCCTGCACTCCACCTTTTTGCTGAGCCACCAGGCTCGCTTGTCTCATGATATGGTCCCATAGTTCTTCATGTGAAGCAAGCTCTGACTGAGTTGTGCATCCCTGAGAATTGGCTTATTCTGATGGCTTATCCAAGACGAATAGGCTTCTCACCACTCTTCGTAATATTGCATCAAAGTAAGCAACTTTCAGTGTCACGTCCACATGTGATGCAAAAAGAAGGCAGAGAAGCAACAAGTTCCAATAGAACCACTTTAGATATCACCTTTTGTCAAATCACTTATATCTGTTTTCCTCGAGATTCCAAAGCTATTTAGCACCACAATTGACTTGGCAATCATAGAAGGAGACCACTATGTAGTCTTTGACTTAATGGCCTACGGACGCATGCAGAGTGTGCTACACACGACCTGAGACGAAAGGTGACCCGAGTGATGTGTGATGTGGCCTCGGCCCTCAATCGAGTTCTCAAATGTCCGGATAATGTGGGATATCAAGTTTTTGCCCTTTCTGCACTCTCCTCACCGAAGCTGAACCTGTATTGAGCGAAGACGAGGAGGGTCAAGGCCAAGAGGAAGTTTGCTGCTCAGGAGATTTGTTCAACCATTTGATTCCCTACGTTCACACCTTTCGTTTTGGCAACGTAGTTAGGATCAGATCAAGCATGATGTCGATACACTCATCTTCTAGAGAATAGTCGGTGGTAGGATCGCAAAACGGTCAAGATACGATTAGAAAGACAGAGAAGACTCACCATCGCATTCGAAGTCGAGTGGTGATATCATCAACCAGTCAATCTCAATCGTAACGCTCGATCAGCTTCACTCATACGCTGTTGTCTTTTTATCATACCTCGGTCGACTACTCTGGTCCAGTGCGCGTATCAAACCTACAGCAAGTATCAAGTGTGGGTGGGTGGGTGCTTGTGTGAACTTCAAGTAACGAACTTTGTCAGTTTATGTGGTTCAGAAAGGATTTGCTTTTGTGTTGATCCTGATAAATGATGAGGAAGACTTTGCAACGATCCTCAGCTGTTTCGTGGTCTACAATCCCCTTGACCTTTGTTCAATCCTCGTGATACCTCGAATAACCTTCCCATCTTGGCGAGACGAATGATATTTCAAAAGGTCCTTTTGGTATTGTGTACGGCATCAATCGATCATAACAAACAAACCAAAAAAGGTATGATCAGCGTCCCATTCATTCATTTTGTCTTTTTGGCCCTCTGCCCCCTCAGCAGTTTCACATTCAGCTTTGATGAGTTGGTGAGCGTGACCTTCCCGATGTTCTATGTAAATCTCAACTTGATCACAAAGCTCCGCTTGTCGTCTTATCTCAACAATTTACGATTGTACTCATCCAGGTTCATTTCATCCCTATAAAATGTCGCCCCTGCTCGACAGGTCATCTCAATCCAGATAACATTCATCAACATTACAATAATAATCTCTTTACATTAATCTTTTATTTTTCTTTGGGGCTGGTCCTCTTTTCGTGATATTATCAATCGTCGTGATTTTATCCTTGTTTCAATTTCATTTTTCCCTTTCGTTCATTTTGCTTCCACCTTATTCAGATATTGTTTAAAGATCTCGACCCTGACCTGTGGGACGTCTCTTATTCTTGAAAGGTCTCTCAGAAGGCGCACAACAGGATTCACATTGTGTCAAGCGTATCAGGGTGAAGGTGAGTTTTCCAGGATGATCAGTGTCTAGACGAACAGGTCGGGCATTCAAAGCTAATGGTGATTTTGGTTTTGTTTCACTCTAAGCTTAGGCAGTGGTATTCTTCAAAATTTGTTCATCTTGGTGCGCCCATCTCCACGAAGAATTTAATAGCTCCAACTTTTGGCTGACCACCCCACTCCGTAACAGTTTACTTACTGAGCCAGTTTCCCCCACCTTGCCTGTTTCTTTCAATTTTCATAATATTCGAGGCTTTCTTGTTGATCTCCGATCATAGCGCTTTACCCAGCATGTCACTGTAAGCATGTCGGATGGTGCCCAAGTCTAAATGAGTGTTTGGCTGACGATGCAATTCCTTGTTGCATTTTTTAGCGCATACCCCGCTCCGATATCCCCTATCGAGAGCCGATATCATCAGTCTACTTTCGATCCGCACTCCTTGCCAGCAACTCGTCCCAAGTTATCATCTGTATCTTTAACATCGTCTAGGGCGCCTCCTATCCGTTCATACAAAGAGCTTTTCAATACTGTTACTGCGAAAGGCGGTACAATGGGAAGCAGCAGGTCTGAGTGTAGGAATTACACCATACCACTCGATAGGTCCAATCAGCCTACTCAAGCCGAGGTACAATATCGACTGATTAAGTCATCTCGTCGATTGGTTGGTGGAAAGATGATATATGAAGAAACAGAAGCTGTTCAAAGGTTTACATATCCGGCTCGCAGTAATAAAAGGGCGGTTCGATTTGCATCAAGTCCTACTTCTTCGGTGTTTGAGATACCTAGTTCGAGGGAAGATTCTTCAATGACAAATGATTATGAAGGATATCATGATGGAAGTTATAAAAATACAAATCATCGAGAGCCTAGCACACCAACCGCGCTGATGTCGGGAACAAATCGAGGCCGTACCCGTCACGACTCTCTACCACGAATATCACAACCCCAGTATTCCTCTCACGCTCGACCGTCACCACTACCATTTCGACCTCATCCTGATGAACTTTATGCGGACGTGTGTTTGCCGTCAACAGTCTCAGGGAATTTGACATCCAGCTATGAAAGACATCGGAATCAGTCAGACGCCACTCAATGTCCATCTTCACAACGAGAACTACAACGAAAGCTCAGTACAAGTGGAATAGATCATAGTGATCACATGCGTACTGAAGCTGAGCGTCTCTCATCATGTCTTTTGCGTCGACCTGCTCCTCCACCTATGCCTCAACGTCCAACGACTGAATTCTTTCTCTTCTCAACAACTGGCTCTCTTCCTGGTTTCATGATCTTACGACAACTCGGTCGGATCAACAGTAGAGTGTTACCAGAAAAAATTGCACAAGAATGTATAAGAAAAGAATGTGAATCCGATGAAAGGATGAGTAGTACAAATGCAGTGATTTGGTTTAGATCTGAGATTATAGAAGGTACGATACCCAAAAAAGTTAGGGTGAGTGGAGTAGCAGTAGAAGTTTGTCCAGTAGCTCCAAAAG
This sequence comes from Melampsora larici-populina 98AG31, assembly GCF_000204055.1. Lineage (NCBI taxonomy): Eukaryota > Fungi > Basidiomycota > Pucciniomycetes > Pucciniales > Melampsoraceae > Melampsora > Melampsora laricis-populina. Next base: position 3,777,264 of record NW_006768765.1, on the reverse strand, counting down.
CAACGTTAATGCACGAGTTTTAGGATGGTATATCATTCCGGCTAAATTTTCAATTACACACACCTTAATTATCTCTTTCTTTTCCTGTTTTTGTCTTGGCGTTTGATTTCGGTGAATATTCTCATATATAATTTTAGAAGTGAAAGGATGAAAAGGGGAATGGGTTGACATGGCGTGTAGCTTTAGCATTGTGATCTTGTATTTGTTATGATATTGCGTCATTATTGTCATATAAGCATGTGTTGAATTAATGTTGATATTGTTGATTCTAAGGACCATGTGCAAGTTTTCATAAGAGCAAGACTTCTGTTTTCGAGTGAGAAGAGAAAAATGAACTCATCTTCACGATATTGGATTTTCATAAAGGTGTATATAAGTTTTGGAAATCAGTGAGAAATTTTTCAAGGCAAGCTTCTATGAAGTTGTGCCCCGGGCCTTCCACTACTCGACATGTTAGAACTTAGAACCCCTACCAAAGTTCAACTATGTACGTACAATATTTCTGGTCGGCTTCAGCCTTATAGCTCCTTTATGAGATCTAGGCCCTCAACCTCACCTTTTAATTGACTGTGAAGTTTGAAAGATATAGCTTTTCAATCCCAGTCGTTCCGGTGTCGTCATATCACACTTGTCGAGTAGATATACAGATACACAATTTCTTGAGATGCGTTTCAACATTGAACAAGGGTATCAAGATTCAAAGGCTCTGTCATTTCGATCGGCTTATTCAAAGACTTCCGGGTGCTGTTATGTGACACTTGTCAAGGTCAGAGATGAAAGTGACCCGCAATCGTTTGTGAGTCGTGTTAAACTGGCTGATAAAGTGTAATGAAAGTCGTCTTCAATCCTTATCTTTTCATTGGTTGATAGATGCACTACCTGATTTCATACATACCTCAGGACCAGTGTTGTAAATATATATAAGTCCCACACGTTGATAAAAAAGGCGAGGTCCTATGAGCAAACAGGTCAGAGTTTCTTATGGCACATATGGCAAGGAACGCAAGCGGTATCTACCGCATAATTCATCATAAGCTCTGGCGATGATGGCGGTTGCCAATACGTAAATGGTACATACCTTCTGAGTATTTATATAAGAAATCGCAGTCTGAAGCGATCGGCGCCGGAAAAAGTATACCTAATCATTGTCTCAAAACGTTGATGGACGGTCGGAAGCACCAGTCAAGCAATGCTTTAACTCGTAATGTTTCTTTCAAGTGTGAGATTGAATGGAGTGTTGTACTACTATAAGCTTGACTCACCACTACATAAGGAAGTCGTCCATCGGCTTAAGATTGGTCGTCCTCATCTGAACAACACAACATTCCTTGTGCACATTCTTTGTATCCACATTAAAAAAATCTCATGATGAACAGCTTCTCAACTACACTTCTTGCTATTGTTTTCATGACATCTCCCTTTTTGACCGGGGCGTTCAATTTTGCGGATAACTTTGAATTAACGAATCTTGATCATGCACATTGTGAGTCGCTATTGCAATGTCCGGGACCAGCGTTGTTGGTTCAGACTCATAGCTTGAATACTTTTTCTTTTAGCATGGTCGGCAGAGGAATTGAAGGACCCTGTTAGGAAGTTTTTTACAAGCTTCGATGACGACCGAGAAGAGGATTTAGTCAACCAGATGGATCCAAATGCCGAGTTCTACCATTACACAACGAAATTCTTGGTAGAAGGTAAGTAAAATTCCGCTGTAGTGTAACACCGCGGGAATAATTAAGTGTAAAACCTGATTGAGCAAAGTCGCGGTGTCCGGGTCCGCGACTTTCCTCAATTGCGGATCTTGTTTGCCATAGGTTTGCTATAGGTTTGCTAGCTTGCATCAAGCTGCCCTTGAGTTGTCCGCCTGAGCTGCAGTCTATGTTATGCATGTTTTTCCTTTCAATATCCTCAGACCACTCAAGATCATGTATGAGTCATGAGCTTTATCATGTATATGTTACAAGAGTCTAGACATATGGTACCTCCATTAGTCCATACTACAGCCTGAGTGGATGAATATGTAGAGGGCAGCTCAAGACAAGCTTGCAAACCTATGGCAAACCCATGGCAAACAAGATCCGTGATTGAAGGAAGTCGCGGACCCGGACACCGCGACTTTGCTCAATCTGGTTTCACACTTAATGATTCCTGCGGTGTAACAGTGTGGTAAATAGTTTTCTGACGTCAACTTCTCCTGGTGAAACAACTTCCGTAAGATCTTCCTATACTTTTGGAAATCCAGTTGAAAGGCCACAGATATCAAACAGAAATATACAAAAGTATGCTCCATAGTTGCATTTGTGTCTTGGCTAATCCACGATAAAGAAACTGATTACAGTGATTGACTTTTGCACTCATCTCCCTCATGCAAATACCTAAAAAAACATAATCTGTAGTGAGTCTCTCGCCAGACTCGACTGACAAGAAAGCTAAGATGGTAGTCTTTGGTAAAGTGAATACGAGTCTCTCGCCAGACTCGACTGACAAGAAGGCTAAGATGGCAGTCAATGGTAATGTGAATGAGATTATGCAGAGAGAATCAAGGAGCTTCAAGGTGTTCATGGATCTCATTCGAAACAACGGCGAAATCAAAATTAAGAGATTTGAGCGAGTTAGACTGTAGTGTGATATTCTTAGAAATATGTGAGCAGCATAAATCAGGAAATGATAGAGATTTGTAGAAGTCAAACCTGTCAGGGCTGCAGATATGAGTATTGATGTTCACAAAGAATGCATTGGGTGATGTTTACTTTTGTCCCCAGATTTAGAGTTGTATTGTTTGTTGAACATCTTTCCGAAGCAAAAAAACATTTTGTCAACTGTAGGAGGATTCTTGCTATTGTATTGACAAAGTAACCTATTACAAACCTTTTACACTACACCAAATCAATAATATACCATGGAGTTTAGAAAAGTCAAAATGTATAAAATTCTCAGCAATGCATGAGAGTTTGGAAAAATTTGAAAAAATTATGGTTGAATCAGCCTGTGATGTCCCATCATTTTGCATATTTTTTCAAATTTTTAAATTGATGTCATGGTGGCAATAATTTCTCAAAATTTCCCCCCCAATACACCTGAGATGTGCAGCGCAGCCCAGCTGCAACACCTTGTGGCTTTGCATATCCGGAACAATCCAAGGACATATCATCCAGTCCGTATGGCATTGTTTGGCCGGGTTTGGCCTCCCAGTTGATTCACCTACAAGCTATACCAACATGGGTACAGCTTTGGTTCCCACTAACCCTTCACCGCCTGCTCCACCCTTCATCAACACAATCCAATCCACTTTGAATCTCAAGCGCTGGACCACAACCAACTATTGGAACACCTATTGGCCTCCAATAGTTTGGTCAACCATTCAATCACCCACCAATTGCAGAAAGCCACCATATAATCAAACAATAAAACAATGTATGATTGTTTTAGGTGTCAGCTTAATACACAAGCTGAACACTGATTGAAAGAATGAGAGAACAATTCTAAGAAAGGGAATTGTTCAACAAAAACATTTATGAGTTTGATAAAGAGAAAAAGTACAAATGTGCGTTTGAGAGTGATCTTCATATGAACTCAGAAATCATGACGTCATATCATCTTACAAAGATTAATGATGTAAGCAAAAGAAAAAGAATATGCACATGATAAAAAGTACGTGTTGTGATTAGTAATCTCAATTCCCCCCCGTCTTTGCTACATCATTAAGTCCCAGCAATTCACAGAACTTCTTGTGCTTGATTGGCAATAATGCTTTAGTAAATACATCCGCTATCATATCATCAGCCGGTACGTACACCACCTTCAATTCCTTACTTCCTACAAGCTCCATTAACCAATGATATTTGATGTCTACATGTTTTGTCCTTGACTTAAATTTGTCATCCTTCAAAGTGCTATTGCTCCTTGATTGTTGAGTTTTAAAATAGGAATGTCTTGCTGAATGATTTCTAAATTATTTAACAAATGAGTAAACCACACTATATCTTGACCTCCTTCATATGCTGCTCAATATTCTGCTTCAGTCGTCAAAGTTGCTACATTCTCCTGCTTCTTACTTTTCCAATTCACTACACTTTCTCCCAACATCGTAACATAACCACCTGTTGACCTTCTTGTATAAGGACAAGCAGCAAAATCTGCATCAGCATACACTCTCAAATCCAAAGATCTTCCTCCTAAAGTTATCCCAACATTCCTTGTCCCACTTAGATACCTTAAAACCCTCTTGAAAGCTTGCCAATAAACAATAGATGGATTATTTAAGTGTTGCGACAATTGTGAAACTACAAAGGAAAGATCCGGACAAGTAGCATTGTTCAAGTACATCAACATTCCCACTGCATGCCTATAGTTCTCATCCAAATCATTGAATTCTTTCATTTCTGCTTCAGTTCCGGGTACTAAATAACTACCTGGAATCATAGGACAACCTACCGGCTTGGCTTCTAACATTCAATATTCTTCAAGTAAGTCATGGATGTACTGATTTTGTGTTAAAGTAATGGTTTTGTTGACTCTATCCCTTGTCACTTTCATGCCAAGAATATACTTGTAGTCAACGTCTTCATCCATCTGGAACTTTTCAGTGATTAGGTGTTTAAATCATGAAAAGTCATTGCTTGCAATTGTCATGTTGTCCACATGTACATGAACGATGCACTTCCAGGTTGGATCTTGAGAAATGAACAGACTTGGATCGGAAGAAGAAGAAATGAGAGAAATTGATTTAAAGAAGGCCTTGAGACAGTTGTACCATACTTTTGGTGCTTGTTTTCATCCGTACAGTGCTTGATTCAACTTCAATACAGAATTCTCTGTTGCTCCTTTGACATGCAATCCTTTTGGAATTTTCATGTAAATCACTTCCTCCAGCGTTCCATTCGAAAAGGCTGCCACAGCATCCATTTGATACACATCCAAGTTATCCACAGCTGCCATTGCATTCAAAGTTCTTGAGGTTGCTAGTCGTCCTGTTGAAGCAAAAGTTTTGTTATAGTCCTCTCCCTATTCCTGCAAAAAACCTTGAGCACATAATCTTGCTTTAAATTTAATAAGTTCTCCATCACCTCCCATTTCCATTTTAAACACCCAAGTTGGTCCTATTGCATTCTTCCCCTTTGGTAAATCTACCACATCCCATACCTTACGTCTATCCATGTTTGCCAGTTCATCATCAATGGCATTCCTCCAATCAAAATTGTTGTCAGATTTCAAAGCTTGTAAGTACGTTTTTGTATCCATGTCTACCTTAGCCACTTGCACAGTGATTCTCGAGTTTCTTAGATTGACACAGTTCTTGCTGAGAAATTCAGGTGTGATGGAGTCAAGCCGATTGTTGATGTTACTGGCCTCCATTGATAATTTGATCATAGCTTTTGCACACTTTCTCAGTTCACAGCGAGTTACTTGTCTTTGCGCAGAATGAAGTCGATGTCGCTTGATTTCTGGTGGTAAAATGTTAGCCACATCGATAGCACTGGAAATATCATGAGGTGCTGGTAATGCTGCCGGTTGCCAATCCCAAGAGTGTTTCAAAGGAGAAAATGGCAGTGGTGGCAACGGTCGTGGCAATAGACTGTTGGGCAATAGAGGAGCCGGTGGTGGTAGTTCTTCACGTAACACAAGCTGTCCTTCAGTTTCACCGTCTTCTGCTGATGAAGTTGGCGGTAACGGAGGTGGTGAGTGAGGTGGAGTTGTTGACGGAAAGATATTGCTAGATGAAGAAGGAAGATCATCATGACCAACAAACATCTCACCGAAGGAATTTCCAGAATCATTGTTTCTGTTGATACCAGGAAATGAGTTGACATTGAACACTACATCAGGTGAGTACACTGTCTTACCGTTATCAAACTTCACACAATAGTTCTTCATCCCAAGTTGATAGCCTAATAAGATACCTTGGGCTGAGGTGTCATCAAACTTCTTCCAAAAAGCCTTTGGAATCAAGACGTATGCTCTGCATCCAAAAGGTTTGAGTCATGAAACATCAAATTCCCTACGGTGCCACATCTCATACGGCGTTCAATTGTTGATTTTTGCCATAGGAGTGATGTTCTCCAGGAAAACAGCCGTTGCTACAGCTTCAGCCCAGAAAGAATGAGGTAAACCAGAATGTTTGAGAAGTGCTTGCGCTTTTTCAGTTGTTGTCCTGTTCCCATGCTCAGAAACCGGATTCTGTTGAGGAGTGTAGGGTGCACTTAGATAAGAAATGGTACCATCCTTCTCCAACAACTCACAAAAGTCTCTTGACATATATTATCCACCTTGGTTGTTTACTAAACTCACAATCTTCCGATTATGAAAAGTCTCAACCTCAGCGTGGAATTTGATAAAATATGACAATGTTTCTGCTTTTGATTTCAAAATGTATACATGTTTGTAATTTGTAAATGTGTCTGTGAGCTTAACTTAATACAGGCCTCCTCCTTCAGACACAGTTGAGATCTTCCCACTCAAATCGCTATGCACAACTTCAAGAGGAAAAGAGGGAGTTGGAAGGGAACTAGGATACAATAAACGATGGCCTTTTGACAGAGCACAATCGTCACAAAACCAATTCTCCGGAGGTTTGACTGCATACATAATTTGAAGGCGATTTACCTTTGTGTGACCTGATCCTCTGTGTAACACATTATAATCAGTGACAGTTGTCTTGTTGCATGTGATAGAAGTAGATGACGTGCCTATGATGATGTCTAACTCAATAACTCTGTTTCTGATTTGAACACAAAATCCTCCTGAACCTTCTTTAGTTAAGATGATGATACCCTGGTCATGAAATACGTTATATCCATCATTCAGTAAACACCCCATACTGATCAAGGGATTACCTAAATTAGGACCATGATAAGCTGGTAGGATGATGTCGTCGCCAAGAGAGTTGCACACGATATTGCCTTTCCCGGCAATGTGGATGATACTCCCATCCGCAAGTGAAACATCAGACACAGAAGCAACATAGTTTTGAAATAAATTGATATTTGCAACCATGTGATTGGAACAGGCACTGTCCAATAAGACAATTCCATCAGAAGTTGATGGTCAACAAGATAAAGCAGTGGTTTCAACCATGTTGTCCAAGTAATTTACTTTTAAGACAGCCGTAGTCGCACGATTTTGAGAAAGATTTGCCGGTTGTAAGTTAGGAAACGCTACCCAACACTTCTCTGGAAGATGTCCTTGAACCACTGGATTGTGACGTCCATTGGTGCAGGTAGGATATGGAAAACATTGCCCAGCAGGAAGAGTAGGATGATTGACAGCAGCAGTGGTTGATAATGTGATGGAGGAGTTGTCATTGCAATGACGTTTGTTATACTCAACCAGATAAGAATCAAGAATCGTTAACACAGCCTTGGTTTTTAAAGGACGTTTGGTGTTGAGTATGGCCAGAGTAGTCTCCATAGAATTGGGAAGCTTTGCGACGATGTGTTCTCCAATACATTCTTGAATTTCATCAGAAAAGTTAACACCAACAGAACACATGACAGCCAACGCAAGGCGATTTGCTTTGATATATTGATCAAGTGATTCATGAACAATTTGAAAGAAAGCATTGTATGCTCGTCCTTGACTAGCTGAAGTGGTTGATTCAAACTTCTCCTCCATGAGAGTCCAAATTTCCAAAGGCAATTGAGTGAAACCTTCAGATTCAACCAAGATTCAATACTGTTGAGTCATGTGACTATAGGTGACACCCGCAGCCTTTTGTTGCCGAATGACATATGCTTTGTACAGAACCTTTTGATCAAGAAGCATTGGTAAGGGTGGTTGAGGTACTGTAGTAGCCGGAGGATCAATGAATTCATCCAAGGTGTACGACATAAGTGCTCCGATAATGTCACCTTTCCACTCAGGATAGTTATCATCATTGAGCTTGACAATGCAAAGTTTTGAATCAGAACTCATGATGAAGAACAATTTGATGATTGCAGAGTGAAAAGATGTTGTGATGGTTTGAAAATTCAATCAGTCAGGATTTTTGGTGTGATACCAAAAAAAAATGAGTTTTTTGGTGGTGATATGTGATGATGTGATGTGTATTGTGATTTGATGATGTAGGTTTAACTATTCAGCTGAAGAGCTGGGCCCATAACCAATCAAACGATAAAACAATCTATGATTGTTTTAGGTGTCAGCTTAATACACAAGCTGAAAACTGATCAAAAGAAAGAGAGAACAATTACCTATGATTGTTTTAGGTGTCAGCTTAATACACAAGCTGAAAAGTGATCAAAAGAATGAGAGAACAATTCTAAGAAAGGGAATTGTTTGACAAAAACATTTATGAGTTTGATTTCCTATCAGCTAAACTCAAAAGCAACTTGTAAGAGTTTGATGCAGATTTGATAATCTACGCAATTTAGAGTAGTATGACTCGACACCTGGACAGGCAGGTGGATAGATGAGCTCTAAATGAACTCGACGAAGATAGTAAGCGGATTAGGGATCACACTCTTACCTGCACACAAGCAGGAGAAAAAGGGAAAAAGATCTGAGTTTCTCGTTCCTAACAATCATGTATATTCCAGCACAATAGTAGAAGACTAATAGAAAGAAAGAAAGATAAAATAGACAAAAAGAATGGCCAATTTACCTGGACGGACAGGTGGATAGATGAGCTCTAAATGAACTCGACAAAGATAGTAAGTGGATTAGGGATCACGCTCTTACCTGCACACAAGCAGGAGAAAAAGGGAAAAAGACTATTGACGTAGAGTGAGCTCAGTCCAGGAGAGAAAAGACAACTGAGTGAGTGAAAGCTACGTACTCTGAGTTTCTCATTCCCAACGGTGAGAAACAACTCAGAGATTGAGAGAGAGCAAGTATATAAGAGCCACAAGAGAAAAATTTGAAACAAACAAAGAAAAAACTTTTCACAACTAATCTGAGCAAAAGCGGTCAAGTGAATGGTAAGCAGAAACACAACTACATCTGATCCCAAAAGAGAAATGATTGAACAACATTCACACCCTGATCCGTCTCGACTCTTCTTCTTCTGACTCAAAGGAAATTTATCACACTGACATTTAACTACAGACCCCCACTACTCGATTCCATCCTGAAACCACTTCCTGTCATCACTTCCTAGGCACACGCGCTATGGACTTGACTTTGAACACACCTTTTTACCACAACACAACTTACACCTATGATTGTTTTAGGCGTCAGCTTAATACACAAGCTGAACACTGATCAAAAGAATGAGAGAACAATCTAAGAAAGGGAATTGTTCAACAAAAACATTTATGAGTTCAATAAAGAGAAAAAGTATAAATGTGCGTTTGAGAGTGATCTTTATATGAACTCAGAAATCATGACGTCATATCATCTTACAAAGATTAATGATTTAAAAACATGACACTTACCAAATGGTGTTTGAGGTAGCTCTCAAAATACTTGCGGACGTTGCTGCCCTCTTGGCATTCAACTGCCAACACCCACCTCAAAAAACTTCTGGGAGGAGCGAGTATTGTTTACTGCCCCAACTGCTTGGGATCCGGCTGGTATGTTGCCCAAGTCTAGCCCTGCCATACTGCCTCCCTAGATAAGGCTCCTGGATGGAACACTCATCTGAACATTTTCAAGGTATCACAATGTGAGTCATCAATATCAGTCTTGAGGAAGTGGAAATGCAAACAAGATGAAAAAACTAACCTAAGAAAACAAGCATGTTGGGGGCTAGCGCTCCCACAGTGTAAAAACTTAGCACACTTAGAGGGACTCTGATTTGGGTGAACCGTTGGAGCCTTCTTGAGTGTCATGTTCAGACAATCCTTGAGGTCACTCAAGATGGTTTGTAATGAGACCCACTTTCTGGTGCGTCAATATACGGTGTAGCGGTACTTGTCCAAGTAACAAGCTGGATTGGCGTTCAATAGCTCCAAAATAAAGTCACAGTCCTTGTCGGTCAAGGCAGTATTTTGTCCAAGTGCTTGATATTCTTCAGGGTTACAAACAACTGATTTGGTTTGTAGATACAAAGCTTTCCATCTCGATATGGTGTGGGAAGTGACTGGGGATTTCAACAGGCCCCAAACTTGGTCAATGCTTTTGCCCTTGCGGAGGTACTGGATTGCCAGTACCTTGATACCAGCATTGTATTTGCAAGGTCGGTATTGCATGTCTAGATTGTCCACAAATGAGTTCAGAGATATCAAAGAATGAGGGGAGATGACAAGGGTGGAGACAAACTGTGGCAGAAGAGCTACCTGGGGTGCAACCTGCAGGTTGGGTGTGAAATTTGTCTTTCTGACCAAATCAATTGAGCGTGGGATCAGTGGTCAGGGGCTGATATGTTTTGGGTTTGAGCAAATCTGTGATGCAGTACCAGCTGTTCTGTGCTGCGCATCTCAGCTGTATTGGGGGGGGGGAAATATCAAGAGATTATTGCCACCATGACATTAATTTCTTGAATAGCTGTACAGCCGTTCTCAAAATTTGTGTCATGGTGCAATTTTTTTCATTGTTTTCCTGCAGATACAGTCAATACAGGCCTGTATGGCCGCTGTGAAAACCGGACCTGTGATGACTAGGTTAACCTGTACCAATACCCTGGAAGGAATCTATTGCCTCCCATCCACCCTGTAAGACCTGCGGTCATTACACAACCACACATTATTACTCTTAACAATTAACACTTAGACTTAAGCTCAGCCTCTTATAGTTGTTTTCATTTCTCATTCTTGTACTGGTTCTTCAGAGATATTGGGACTGATCTTGTGCCCTCTGTCCTTCGGAACCAGGTATAGTTATTTCATCTTTATATTTCTCTCTCTATCTTTAGCCTTGATATTCCTTAGGGATATTGGGACTGATCTCGTGCCCTCTATCCTTCAGAACCAGGCTGTGTTCTCGTTGGTTTAGCAATTTAAGATCGGATCTCTTGGGTTCTAGAAACCTCTGCTGCGCCTCACAGCGTCCCGTCCAAAGTGTCTAGTGAAGGTTCAAACGTGAACCTTACACTTTTTTTTTCTCAAACCCATACCAAGATTAAAATTGATCGACTCAACCAAAAACTTTACCTAAAATCAATCAATTCAATCAAAACCTAAAACACCCCTTATTCATTCAAATCTTTTCAACACTTCAATTTTAAATGCGCCACGATTGTATTAAACTTATTATACATTGTGGACACTAATTTCTCAATTCTCTCACCACTACCCCACACTGATTGGCGTGCATGAATACACAACAATTGTCTCAAACTACTCAGAAAGGCCTGCCAGTACTTTTGCCAGACCCTGAAGCCATCATCCAAGCAAACCGCTGTGAACAACGACTTTCCAGACCCAACGCTACTACCACCAGACAAGTCGCAGCAAAAGGTCCACCAACAGCCACACCATCTTGAAATCGTACAGACTTTGTACCGCCAGCTACACCGGGACCTATTTGCAGTGAACCGACCACATTACCGCCTCTGCCAGCATTACAGAAATCATCCCCTTTATCTTCCTTGCCTCCATCTCCTACACAAAACGCGACATCTAGTAAACCCTTTCCAACAATGACAGACCAATTGACTGGACCGAGCAACCCTAGCTTGGACCTTATGAAGGCGATCATTCACAGCCCCCATCTACTAGGCTCTGGAAGTCCAGAGCCTACCACTGACTCCATGAAAGATTCATGAAAGATTCAAAAAGATTTCAAAATGACTTCAACATAATATCATATGGGGCCATTTGCCTGTCTGACCACCAAAATTCCAATGTAGTCATATGATGTCATAAATCTGTACACACCTGCTCCTACATTCATAGATCAAGAATATATAGTGTATTAAACTTTATCATGTAAATTGACTGAGTTACTGGGGTTTGAAAAAATAATAACGGATAAAAATACTATTTTTGTATTATACCTAAGACTTGGATCTGGAATATCTTCAATCTTTGTCAATATACATATACATTAAATTTGATAATATTTTCCGCACTATGTTTCTCCACATTCATGTTTGCTACAGCCTTTGTCTATGGGTAGTATTTTTATATGTAATTGTGGATTATATACAGAAGTTGGATTTTCTGAAGTTCTTTGACCTTGAGGCAAATTGTGATGAATTGTAGGGCCCAAATTAGGCACAAATAGACTGATATTCATGTAAACAATCAATTCCAAAAGTTTCTGCCATCAATTTATTCATATCCTTCCTAGAATCAACAAATCAGGTAAAGATTGGACTGCTCATGTAGAACTCACAATTACATATAGAAATATGCCTTTTGGACAAAGGCTGAAAGAATAAAAATTGTAGAAACATGTATTGTACAGTGGAATATAAAATTTACCTTATATGTATATTGATAAAGATTTAGGATATCCAAGATTCCAGTCTTATGTATAGTACAAAAATAAATATTTTTTATCCACATTTTTTTTCAAACCTCAATAACCCAGTCAATTTACATGATAAAGTTTAATAGACTATAAATTCTTGATCTGTGAAAACAGGAGCAGGTGTGTACAGATTTATGACATCATATGATATTATGTTGAAGTCATTTTGAAATCTTTCTGAATCTTTCATGAATCTTTCATGAAGCTGTGGTAATCTCTGGCCTGCCAGAGCCTTGTAGCTGGGGGCTGTGATTGAATACAGATTGCTACCAATTGCCGTATGGAACAATTTGAGGACTATATGGCGTGGATCTCTAAAGAATCCGCTGAGAACACTGCTGCACCAGAGGAGCCTAAGCCAGATGGCAGTGTCAATTTAACAAAATTTCACACGTCTGACAACCCTGTCTATAAGGGTCCTTATCATGAAACCAAGCCTTTTCTTCTGTGGTACTCTTCCCTGAAGACTTTCTTTTGCACCAAAGGTGTTATGCTGGACAAAGATTGAATTACATTGGTCGGGAACTTCTTAGAAGAACCAAATTCTCATGCCTTCTACGAGGGAGGCTTTGAGAAATTTATCAAAGGTACCTGGAAGGATTTTCTCAATCAATTCTTTGCTTCTTGCTTGCCGGGTGACTGAAAGGATTGATTATATGAAAAGGCACAACATCTCAAGATGTCCCAATACTAGGACTTCATTACTTACAGTACTCGTGCCCAGAGCCTCCAGATTTTGATCAACTTCCACACCATTACACTAGATGATCATCCACTTGCTAAATTTGTAGAGTACGGAATGCTTGAAGAGCTGAAGACAGCCGTGAAACTATGGGGATTCTCTAAATTTGCTAAAGATTTTGCCTATCATGATTTAAAAACTCAGTGCAAGAATCTCTACGCCTCATTAGTCGCCTCTCACAACGCCGGAACCAATCCGACACAGATGTTGGTATCGGATTGGTTTGGTGTCGCCAACCCAACACCAAAAATCGGATTTTCACATATGGGTTCACCCAACCCGATATGGGAAGTGGGGTTCTTCCATATCGGGTATTGCCCACACGATATCAGGCATGAACCAATATGAGATAGCTTCATGTCGCTATCTCATGCCTATAATGAATTGATTCCTGAATCCTGCATCGACCTGCGTTCAACTTCCACCCACCACTGGCACCAACAATCATTGGTTGACTTCAGCCTCAAAGCTAAACACTGTGGACAATCTTTCAAGTCAACTCACGATGCCCCTCGAGTGGCTTGGCCACCTGTCGCCTGATCTGACTCACATGTTGTCATCCGATTTCTCATTCTCATTCTTAGATCACTCTCAGATTTGAATCAGATGGTGGCTCAAGTCTGAGTTCCAAAAGGTCAGGGGTTTATTTATTCTACTACATAATATCCTTGCTCCAACGTTTGTGCTTTGGTTGCTTCCCTTCTAGTACTATGACATCCACAAATCATTGTTATTGATCTCCCTCAAGTCAAACCTGACTCGCACCATGGCATCCACACACCCCACCCAATCAGAACCATCATCTCAGCCTATCTTAAACAATGACGGTGAATCTAGATCCATCACCGTTACAAATCCCAGTACGCAGAAACGCAAACAAAGATGTTCGACCCAAACCGGAACGCAGAAGAAACGCAGAGCAGTGCCACTGCCAGTATGTTACACTTATTCTCTTCCATTTTTTATTTTTATGTTTTGCTTATTACTTTTATTGCTATACCATACAAAACTAGAAATCAAAACAGGATTATGTTCCGGATGGTCTGGATGTTGACCGGGACTCCGACATAGAGATTACCGGAGAAACACAACCTGTACATAAACCTGAGGCGCGCACTGAACGCATACGAGAGCTCCTCAAGTATTATGAAGATCCAATCGAATGCCCAGAAGAAGTAAGTGCTTGCCTCCTACATCAATTGTTCACTAGTTGATTTACATTGGTTGTTTTGGAAATGTGATTGATCAGAGAGGCAGTGGGATATTGCAATATTACAGATGCCGGTTTTGTACCAAATTGTTTGCCAAACCGCCAAATACTTATCCGACTCTTTACGACCACCGCGATGGAGCCAAAACTCGACCAGTCTGCTTGAAACGAAATGTGGCTATCAAGCAAGGATTGAAGCTCGATAAAACTTGGTCGGAGCAACAGAAGGCTAAAAAGGAACAGAGCAACAATTTAGATCGATTTATTGTGAAGCAACCTTTTGGTGTGAAGAACCTCAATCTAATGCTTGTCATCTGGGTTCTTCGCCACGCTCTTCCGTGGGCCCGGTTTGAAGACCCTATTCTTCGTGCGGCCTTGTGGTTTTCCAACCCACTAGCCACTGTCTACTCCTTGACCTGGGCTGCCGCAGCAGCCCAGCGCTTGTACTTGGGACTACAAATGAATGTGATCCGTACCATCATAGTAAGTTTATTTCTTTTGGGGGGTTTCTGACTCATTCTTATCTTTGTTTCTAACGCCATCATACCACAGGATAATGATAGCGCTTTCTGTCTTATGCACGACGGGTGGACAACAAAAGGACGACGACATGCATTCATTGGAGCCAGTGTGTTGTACATTGATCATAACTGGAAGTATCAGATCTGACATCTCACCCTCAAGCTGGTGACATGGAACCATTATGGGGTTCTACTTGCTTGTCCTCAGGGTCGGTTTCTTGTTTGTCATGGCCTACACAAGAAAATAAGTAGTTTTCTCTTTTGTTGAATTTATCAATCGTTTTTGTCTTGTTAATGTCATAGTAAGTACATACATGAGGCTAACATAATGATTTATGTTTTTGGATTTTATCCACATGCTTGCGCAGACAACTGATTCAGGCGCTAACAACAATACTATGGCGGTTGAAATGTCACGTATCTTTGGAGAAGGTGAGAATCCTGTTGAGTGGGATGCGAAGGCCAACCATGTGCGGTGTTATGCACACAAGCTGGCGCTGGTAGTCAAAGCAGGCTTGAGGAGCATCGAGATTGATCCTGGCCATACCAAACCAACCACGACTCCTGGACGTGATATTCCGGCTCCATCTCTGGCACTCGATGAATTGGCCAACTTTACTGATGACCCTAACAACAACAAACCAGTCGACTATCTTGAAGATGGAGAAGATATCGGTGGGGATCGTGATGGTGACACCGACTCCAAGTGCGAAGAGGACAGCACCTCCCGATTACCGCCTGTGGTGACTAGTAGATGGAAACCTGACTTAGTTGTACAGGGAGTCAAGAAAGTAGGTTTTTTTAATCTAACCAATTGTAATTGCTGCTGGCTGATCCACCATCTCATTTCCAGGTTGATCTATTTGCACGTCTTGTTTGTTCAAGTGCGGCACTACGAGCACTCTTCAAAGCACGGTGAGACGGGCAAGGTTCAATAACAGCTGGGTATGGAATACGTTGGAACGCAGCTGTCCAGTCTCGTCAAAAGGTCTGCGACACGCAAGAGGTACGTTTAAATTCATCTCATCTGTCATGAAACTTGTATCAAGTTCATAATGTGTCTTTCTGCCTTTCAGACTGTGACACAGATGCTGGGAAGTGCTGATAGTCATCTGTTTGATGAGATGACTATCACCCAGAGCGAATGGGCCACTGTAAGGGCTTCAAATACTGTCCTAGATGTATGTAGATGTTTTTGTCTCTGTTTCCGTCTCTCACTCATATAATCTGTTTCTATGTTTTCAGATATTCCTCTCGTCTAACCTCATGATGGAAGGGGATAGTCCGACAGGAGCACGTGTCCTGTCCAACGTTGGACCGTTACGCTAAATTACGTTACTCACACGTTATTGGCCAATGTATCGGTCAAATTTTAAAGGGCATTATCACGATGTGATAACGTAACACAAGGCTGTCAGATTTCATTTTGAGCGCAACAATACAAATTTTTGGAGAACCGGGACAAACAAAAACGCAACGGAGGTGATCGCAAAAAAGTCGGAACGCAACGGCCAAACAAGCAAAAGCAGGCAGAAAAAGAAAAAAAACATTAAAAAAAAGATCTTCGGTCAGAAAAGTGGTTCAACCAAAAGAAGCAAAGAAATATAACAATTTTTTTTGATCACAAGATTGAAAAAAAAGAGTTCTTATTTGAAATAATTAAGTTTTATCTGTGAAGCTGAGAAAATACATGAAACGTTGAGAAAGGAGAAAATTTTATGTGAGATTTGTGCAATCGATTCAATTGAAGGCATAAGCTAAGGGGGAGCCTTTTGTTTCCCTTTTCTCTTCTTGACCGATTCCTCCCAAGCTTGGATGACCAAACCAACTTCTTCATAATCATCGGTAATGCCAACCCCTTCGCGTAGCCACAGGCGACTACCCACGCACATCTCAATGGTGCGAGGCGCCAAACGACCTCGCACGGCAGTAGCGACATCAGCTGCAGCTGAAAAAGTTCGCTCAGCTGCAGCTGAAGAACCTGGGGCCGATAGGTAGTCCCGTGCTAAGGAAGCCAGGACAGGATACTTATCTTGATGTTCCTGAAGATGAGACGGGCAAAGAGCATCAGTGAAATTAAATGAAAATCAGTTGATTTGTTGAATTTCACTTACCTTCCACCATTTAAGAACGGACTCAGGACCATTATTGACACCCGACAAAACCAATGGGTCGTCGCCCTTCAAGTAACGCTCCAACTCATTAGCCACTGATGAGTTAGATTGAGTCTGATACAGTCGATATATATCGGGAACATGAGTTTCCGGGGTTTCAAGTTGAGGACTTTGAGGTGATTTAGATGGATGATCTAGTTGTAGTTCAGACTGGCGATGAGTAAACTGATTGTTAAGGTAATCACTTGTGTGGGTGGTTATCGCATGATCGCTTCCAAGGGTATGTTCGAAAAACCGTAATCGAAGGGACGGATGGAAAACAGCGGCCATGAGAAGTGTATTGCAATGGAGGGCTTCGTCATAGTAAACTTTGGTTTGTTCAATACAAGCTTTCAAGAATGGTTGCATGCGATCGTCATATGGAATCGCAGCAGATCGTGCTGTCAAAGAAGTAAGTAGATTCTGATATTCAGCAAGGACCATGCAACCAGTTGGTGCATTGGCCTCCATACGCTTCGTCAGAGTCTTGAATGGCTGTTCAAAAAAACTCAAGTCAGTAATCAATCAGGTGCTCAATGTAGTGTGAAAGACAAAGGTACTTACTCGCATTTCATCAAGTAAGTCTCTTACATTCCTCCAGTCTGAGATGGAGAAGAAGGTCTCTTGAAAATATCCAGAGGCTTTTTTGGAAGGTCTCTTATAATTTCTGGACTTCTTCGCTTGAGACTTAGCCGCATCTTCTTTGAGCATCTCATCGATGACCTGCATGACCAACGGTTCAGTACCGGAAAAAAGCTTCTGAAACTAAGCGGGATAACATACATCTCGATTCTCATACATTCGCTCCCATCTGTCCAGACAGATGTTCCAACGGATACCGTGACCGGCAATCAAAGAGCGTCCTGGACCTTCACCATCTGGTCGCTTTCGCCTCGGATCCAATCGACGGGCGTTAAAGTCCTCGCGCCACGCAGAGGATCATGTGATCTTCTTGACAACAAAGTCAAGCTAAAATAGGAAAAGGTGTCAGCTTCGATTTAAAACATATGAGAAGGAATAAAATTACAAACATCTTGAGTCAATACTTTCAAACCATTCGATTTTGTTTTGGTTGGCTTAGGTACAATATCAATGGCCTCCATATCCCAATAATCGTCCTCAAGATCTTGAAATTCTTTTTTTTCTAAATCGTGCAATTCATCTTCATCATGTTCAACATCAGACTTGTTTTCTTCTGAGGGTGAAGAACCAACTAGAATAGCTGGTTCAATCTCTTCTTGATCATCGTTTTCATCAATGGTCGGTAAGTCTTCTGGTGAAGGAAAGAAACCGAGCACTTCATGTCGTTGATTGTTAGTTGGAAGACCGAGGGCAGCTATTCCTGCGTTGACAATGAGACCGATCTTGTGACACATGCACTTGATGTGCATGGTCTCAGGATCCCACGAGTAATCTGAGGAATACCCGTCGTGTTCTTGAAGTTGATGATGCATCTCAGTGGCCAATGTCACATTGTTTGATGCTGAATCAGTAGTATGAGCTAGCATGTACTACATCAAAAAGAGTGAAGTCAGGCCAGAGGAAAGGAGAAAGATAGAAAATATAGAAAACAAATGAATAAAATACTTATCTTTTTATAGATACCTCGTTTCTTCAGTACAGTAACCAGCGGCTCGGCGAGCCAAGCACCCTTATGATGATGAGCAACTCGTTTTAAGGTGAGATGATGTGACACATAATTCCAGTCCTCGTCGATATAGCTAGCAACACCGCCTATGAAAGCCCACAAGTTCCCTTTCACCGTCCAAACATCGTGGGTCAATGTGAACTTACCTGGAATCGACTACATGAATATGTAAGACAAAGAATGAACAAAGTTATTAGTATATTTGTCAAATCTAAATATATTGGGTTATCTACTCACTTCCAGCTCACTATAAACCGAGTCTCTTAAATTAAGATGGAGGTTTTTCGCCTCGTTTGCGGTCCACTTACGGTTGTAAAGGCGGGCATCAGGTCGAGCGTAATAGAAAGCCGCTTGAAGAAGCGGGTCTTCTATTCGAGTCCATGGCAAGGCTTGCCGTACCTGCCATAGAGTCAAGAGACGATTGAATACCAACATATCAAACTTAGGAGTGACGGTGACGAAGTTGTTCATGGTCGAAACTTGATGGGTGTTTGCTAATTTCTTGGCTTGCACCTCGGCGACACTCGGAGGTAGCTTGCAGCCGCGCGCTATGGCTTCCTTGCGTTTAGGGAAACCGAGCTTGGATCTTCCAGGTTGATTGGACCCATCGCGGTGAATCTTCAGGTTCGATCGAGTTGTTCCATGACCTCGGCATAACTTTCCACACCAAAGACATAGATAGTCACACGGGCAATCCGGCTCCTACATCGATTCAAGTATTGGTTCAGCTAAACTTCAGAAAGAAAATCATTTGAAAATAGAGAGTGAAAAAAAAGATCTGGGAGGAGAGCTGTGAGATGATGTAAAACGAAAAAGACAATTCTTACATCATCTGGACCACAAGTTGGTTCACCATAGTATAATTCAACATCATCATAGACGTCCTGCTTGTCGCCAGTGGGTTGAGAAGTCTTTGATTGAGAAGTCTTAGATTTTTTACGAATCCTAGCGTTCTCATCGTCAGAGTCTTGGCGCAGGTTAGCGGAAGGGCCTTGGCTTGGTACCGAAGGAGCGACGCTCTAAAAAAAATACAAAACAGTCTTTGAGGAAGACCGATACATAGATTGAGATGATCATCAAGATCAAGGACTCACTTCGGCTTGGTTGGAAGTTCCTGAGGTGGCTGTAGAAGCGGTGGGAATAGCCTACCAAAAACATAAACAAATCTAAATGTTAAATTTGAGACTGGGAAATTGTCGTGGGGTAACAGACTTACTTTCTTTCCTTTTGTTTGGGGAAATGAGGTATTTTTCTGCCTGACAGTCTTCATTCTTTCGATACCACTTCGGTTGGATCGATCAGCCTGTTTGGGGGCGATGTGACTCACAACAGTCTCGCAGTCGGATCTAGAGGTGGATCGGGCTCGTTTGCGGCCAGTTGGATTGGGAGCTGAGCTTCCATTCGAAGGAGGTAGTTGAGGAGATGGAAGAAAAAGAGCACGGCGACCATCCTGTCACTACACAAAATATAATATTTTCTGGGCAGAAAATTAAATTATTGATACACAAAAATATTGAGAGGCCAGGAGAAGGGCAAAAAATAAATAAAAATATGCATCTTGTTCCCTGCGGTGAGAGCTTCACTCTCCATATTTTTCCATATTTTTACAGTCCGTATTGATTAGTGTACTAACAATAAACCTTCATAATCATCCAATTACAACCTGTAACAAGCACTGAAATTTGGCTCATTGGTGTTTAGAGAAACTTTTGATACCTGAAAACACCTATAACTTTGTCAAATCTGCATCAAAACACTCGATTTTAAGTGCATTAGAAAGCTGAACTCTTTCTCTCGAACTTTCATAAGATCAAGAACTATGTAGCTAGTATGCCAATCATTCTATGGATCTGTATGTACAAAGGTATAAAAAAGGTGATATCTTTTTTAGCAGACCAGCATGCTGTGTGGTCCTATTATGAGCTATTTGGAGGACAATTCCAGCTTACCAATGCACCCAAAATCGAGCGTTTTGGACCGGAATTGAAAAAGTTATGAGTATTTTCAGAAATCAAAAGTTTCTCTAAACACTAATGAGCCAAATTTCAGTGCTTGTTACAGGTTGTAATTGGATGATTGTGGAGGTTTATTGTTAGTACACTTATCAATATGGACTGTAAAAATACGGAAAAATATGCAGAGTGAAGTTCTCAACGCGGGGAACAAGATGCATTTTTTTTTTCTTTTTTTGCTCTCCTCCTGGCCTCTCAATATTTTTGTGTATCAATAATTTAATTTTCTGCCCAGAAAATATTA
Organism: Melampsora larici-populina 98AG31; assembly: GCF_000204055.1. Taxonomy (NCBI): domain Eukaryota; kingdom Fungi; phylum Basidiomycota; class Pucciniomycetes; order Pucciniales; family Melampsoraceae; genus Melampsora; species Melampsora laricis-populina. The sequence goes on along the minus strand of NW_006768765.1, from coordinate 3,756,383 downwards.
TCTTTCTTGTAGTGTGTGATGGTTGAATCATACCGAGTTCCAATCGAACAGGAGTAGTAATGCGAGATGTGCGACGGGGTTGGGAGGATTCGGTCTCGCATCCAGAGTCTCCACACATGTTGACAAAGATGAGATTAGAAATAGAGTTGAGACTTGTAGAAACCGATCGAGATATCTAGATATTGAAATCAGGGGATAAATCAAATTGAAAGTGATATTAGGATTGATTCTCAGCAAAGATACAGAGGAAATGATAGAAAAGAAGGAAATGATAGAAGAGAAGAGGTCACTTGCAATCTGGTTATTGGAGGGATATCAGGAATCAAAAGAAAATCAATCAAAGTATGGGAATCAAATCATAACAAAAATGAGGAGGATTCTGATGAAAGCGACACTTACATTGGGGGTAGGACTGAAAACATCTGACTCGGTCATCTTCGTCCGGGTGGGGGTTTGTCGAATGAGTTGATGATGCAACCAGTTGGTCACATCATCATCGTACATGATGGTGAGGTGTCCTAATGGTTGATTCAGCATGATGATGGAGGACGATCACCGATAACGGAGGTTCTTGGTGGATCCACATGTAACGCACCGAAATTCAAAACCAGGGCTGTCACAAGGATGCTAACGTATTTTCACAAAAAAAATTACTGTGACATACCTGGCTAACGTACCTGTAAGTACGTTACAAAAAACGGCCCTGACCGATAGCGTAAACCAGTTACGGGGCGACACGTTACACGTTGAAAAAAACGTAACCGGTCCAACGTTGTCCTGTCCGAGTATCGTTGAATGGAGAAGTCTTTGGAGAAGGTGGAGGCTGAAACTCAATACAAAAGCTTACACAAGATGATTGGGGTAATGCAAAACAAACTTGCGGGGTATCATAAGGAGGCTCTTGGCTGTGATACTCTTGTCATGGCTACAGTCCTCAATCCGAGCAAGCGTCTTAAGTTTTTTGAACATTATTATCCTGTCGAGGTCCCTCGAATTCGAAAATTGTTGGAAAAAGCCTTTCAAGATAAAGTGGAATCGTCAGAAAAAGATATCGAGATCACTTCATCAGCAAAAGCAACGTCACAGAATGCAAATCCAACTGCTAACGATCAAGATGACAACAATCTCTTTGGACCTTCAGAAACACGTGCATCCGTCAATCGATCAGATGAATTAGAGCTATATCTTGGTGCAAAATATCCTTATAAGGACGGGTGCATCTTGATGTGGTGGCAGGTGAGTGTGATCTCATCTTAGTCTAGTTTTCTCTCTTCTTGTCACTGATGTTGATTTGTGGCAAATTAGGATACCTTGAAGTGGTTCCCATTGGTTGCAGCACTTGCAAAGGACTATCTTGCATGCTCGGGGACCACTTGTCCCGTTGAAAGGACATTTTCCTCGGCAGCAGATGTCTGCCAGCCTGATCGTGGTGGCCTTAACTCAAGCACAATGGAGAAGGCTGTAGGCTGTAGAGAGTGGATCAAAGCAGGTGTGGCCACTCCAGAAGAGTTTTCTGCGGCTTCTGAATTAATTGAAAAGTATCTAGTGAGGCAAGGCAGTAATAAAAAATGATGGCTTCTCTATTTTGTAAATATTATTTATATTAAATAGTTTAATTGCTTTCATGTTGACTACAAAAAAATCAGTACTGTGTTCCCTGTGAGCCCATTTTCAGCGTCATGTCGTATTGGCTTCTATTGCTTTAGCGATACGACATCAGCCGGGGCCCAAAATTTTTTTTCATGTCATATCGGGAGTTGGTTCAAATATATCGGTGTCCCGATGCGACATCAAAAAGCCCAGATATATTGGATTGTATCGGATTGGTTCCGGCGTTGCCTCTCATGTCATTACAAAGAAGTCTAGGATGGCCAATTTCACCTCTCAACCTTACAATTGTTCTCGAGTCACCACATCAAACACCTCCGTGTGTTTGACCAATGAAGAATTTACGTGGAAGATTCATTGTTACCTTGACAAGTTGGGCAAGTGTCATTTTTGTAAAGGGTATTGTGGAAGTGAATACCAAGCCTGTAAGGGACCTTATGTCAGAGAGAAGGTCCAATTTCCACCGGGTTACGTAGCGCCACCAAAGCCGGCAAACTACATTCCGCCAAGAGCTTGATCTTCACCACCATCCAACCAGCTTCAGGCAGGACAGAGCACTCCACCACCTTCTGGCCAATCGGCCCAAACTTATGCAAGGGCAGCGGCGGCATCAGAGTTCCCAGACCTAGACAAAGCTTCAGTAGCCGCTTTACAAGCATTGGACAAGGAGCTTGACCTTGCCAAAGCAGATGGGTGTGTTCCTTCTCTCAAACCCCCACAAGTTATCATTGAATTCTTACACAATGGCAAGAAGTTGAAGGCGCTGGCTGACCCTGGAGCCGAGGTGAATCTGTTAACAGAACAGGCTGCGGAGCAACTTAAGCTGGAACAACACAAACTAGTCAAGCCAACCCAACTCAGCCTCGCTGTCAATACCAACACCCCCTCTCCACTCCTGACACACTTCACGACCATTGATCTGCTGGAACCTACCTCAGGGAAGCAATTCAAAAGAACATATTGCAAGCTGGGGGACGTGGGCGGTGAATTTGACATGATATTGGGAACACCTTTCTTTAATCTTTTTCAATTTTCTGTTTCAATTAATCAAAGTGCTATTGTTTGTGAGCGTACGGGAGGAAAACTTCATGATTACTGAGTCTTGGGAGAATGGAATGAAAAACTCAACAAAGTGTTGATTCCCCGTATAACTGAGCCTCATAGAGAGTGTAGCACACCATCAACGTTCGGACCTCAACGTAATCTACTGTAACGTTATGGATAACTCAAAACGTTACAGTCAACCGTACTCAGACCGCCCATGTCGTACCGTAATGGGTGGGCGACCGTAGCCAATAACCGGCTTTGGTACGGTGCGACCGTAACATACAGTATCGCAATGATCACATGAAGCTCAGATTGTGGTCATCGCGGTTCCATTCTTACAGTTCCTTACTTCTTGGGTAAGGGATGTGTAAGAAATGTTTTGTTCTCCTACCAAATCTTATCTTGGTTTAAACTTTCTTACTTAGGTTGTATTACTAAGCTTGTTACTTATAATACAAATCTTTTCCTCAACCTTGGCTCCGTTCTCTCTTGCTCCTGTTTTCTTCATCTTTATTCCGGCTGCCTTAAGTTTGTCTTGTGTGTTTTTCAACTCTATGTCGAAAGATGTCATCTTCTAGGTCTAAGTCTTGTTTTCTTGAAAATTTTAAAACTTAAGTTGAATTAAATTTAAATATTCAGTTATTTCCACCTTGAGAATGGATTGAGTTTCGATGATGTGTTGAGAGAGTGAGGAATTTGGTTTGCTTATGCAACTCCCAAATTCACTCTGTGAAAAACTTTGCCTACGGTTATGGGTTTTCCCTCTCTCCGCGAAACTGTATCATGGAACTAAGTCGTAAGTCGTTCCTTTGTTAAGACCATCAATCAAAGTATAGAAAAACTCAGAAAAAATGATATTTGTAACAAAAAACACTGAAATAAGCCATTTTCATGAGAGACACAAAATAATTAACAAGGAATGAGAAAAAAGAGATGAGAAAAAAGACATAAATTGTAACATTAATGAGTGACAACATTGAAAAAAGACATAAATCAAAAAATTGATGAGCGAGAACAAAGAAAGTAGAGATCAATCCACAAGTAGGAAAAAAAAGGAAAACAAAAAGGTAGAGAGGATAGAATACTACTTCTTCTTTAATTTCTTCTTCACAGAATCCTCACATTCCTTCAAGTATTTGACCGCTTCTTCAAATTTGTCCGCGGGTACAATCCCATTCTTGATCCATTCTCTACATCCTACTTTACGGGTTATTGTATTGGGGAGTATGGATCCTTGTCCAGGAGCAGCCACGTCTGCAGCTGACGAAAATGATTGTTCACAACAGCACGTAGTGGCTGAGATTGACAAGTAATCCCTTGCAATCGAGGCAAGGACTGGCAATTTCTTTTCGTGTTTCTGTGTTCAAGCTTTACGTTAGTATCAAGAAAAGGAAAAGCTAGAAAAAGACTCACCCGCCACCAGTCCAAAGGTTTCTCGTTGGGTTGAATACCATACTTACCTGAAAGGTAATCAGTTAGCTCGTGTTTGTGTTGCGTTGAGCTGGGCATATTATCAGCAGCTGCTGCAAACATATCAAACTCGTCCACAACTCGGACTGCGGTAGGCTCCTGAGTTTGAGACAAAGTTTCTATTTCCTCTGGGATCCAGTTGGACACCCAATCTTTGAATACTTCATTGAATGATGCTTGAGCTGAGATACTTGCGTTTGGGTAAAAGTCTTGAATAAATTTGAGGCGTTGGCGAGGATTAAGAATTGTGGCAATGACAATGATCTCAGTGTCCAATGACTTGTCCTGATACTTTTTGAGCCATAAAAGCATGTTGTCGAGAGCAGCAACGATACTCGGATAAATCATATCCTCTTTGAGGGTTTCAAGCTTCTTCTTGATGCGCAGGTATTCTGCAAGCACCTCACACCCAGAGGAGAAATCCCCCTGCATACAAAAAGTAGCATCCTCGAATACCTGAACAAATAAACAATATCAGCCATGTTGGATAAAGAAATCAATATAAAAATCATACCTCAAGTACTGGATTCAAAGCCTCCAGGGTGTCCCATTCCTTGTCGCACAGGGAAAGGCCACGATAGTATTTGTTGGTTTTCCTATCCATTGAGGTCATGGAGTTTAGGATCTATAAACCAATTATTGATGTAAGTAATAATGATAAGAAATGACACAAAGAAATGACTTACAAGGTTTCAAGCCACCGGTCCAGCTAGTAGATCTCCACAGTGATGCCACGTCACCAGTTTCAAAGTTAAATGCACTGTCACATAATTCCAGTTATAGTCCATGTAGTTGACCATGACACCAATGAATGCCATCCGGTTGCCTTTGGTTGTCCATCCATCATGAGCCAAAGAAAACATACTTGAGTTGTTCTGTATAATCAGACAATGGTAAGTTAAAAGTGACAAATGAATTAAAAAAAAACAAAAAGCTTACCTGAATGCGACTTATGACAACATTATACAAAGAGAAAAAAAGCTCCTTTGCAGTGGTTGCTGCCCACTTTGGAGACCAAAGTTGTGCAGCGCAATTGCCCAGTTGAAAAGCTGCTTGTAGCGTAGGATCCTGAAATCAAATCCAAGGTAGCGCATGGCGAAGGATCCATATGACTAATACAACATTCAATAACTCCACACTGAAGGTTTTCTGCGATAAGAATGATTTGATTGTGTTGCCAGAATTGATTGCAACTTCAACGGGTGCGTTAAGTTCTTTCCAAGTCGGAGGTAGATCCATGCCTGCTCGGATTGCCTTGGCTCGTTTGGTACAGTGTTTCCTCTTCTTTTATCCGTCTCAATGACCATACAGATTTGAATTACCGTTGTCACCTCTTGTAAATTCAGTGTTACAAAATTTACATTTGTATCTACGCTTAATTCCAGTATGCTAATAGATATGATCAGATCAGTAAAGATTTGATGGATGAGAGAAACGTAACACACCTCCTCGCCTGGGACAAAATCTGGATCCTTGTAGTATGATAGTAGAACTTTGACGTCTTTGCTGGTAGTTTTCCTAAAACCTGTCTTTTTGCCTTTGTCTTCAGTGACTTGATCAACATCAAGATCATTGGGAGGTTGAAAATTCTAAAGAGTGAAATTTTGTCAGCTGGGGATTCAAACACAGAATAGATGTGGAAGAAGATTACCTTGACTGCAGGCGCTCGCGTCCTCTTGTTCCTCTTTCGAACAGAATTCACAGCCTTTCTCTTCTTGGACGGCTTTTTGGACTTGTTTTGCTGGGATTTAGTTAGTGTAGTCGTTGGGGATTGTGGTTCCGGTAATTGATCTTGTTGTCCTTGGTCATCATTGTCATCCATTTCAGTTGAGTGCGTGTGACTCAGGACTCATGGACTTGGGATTTACATGTTAACTTATAGTTATCTCACATGTAATTTTGTTTTACATGTCTAACTAGAAGTTGTTTTACATGTATTTTCTTTTGATGATATGTGCATGCGAAACTAAGAAGTATAAGTCTCTTTGAGACTGGTCTACCACAGTAGACATTTGCTCACTTACTATTTATGAGTTTAATTTACTATGTGTGGTGTGGGGGGGGCTCTGAGGAAAGTAAAGGGTTTTAGCCCTGAGGCTTCAACCATTCTTGCCTCAGGGGCAAGACCAGAACTCTAGGAGACTCAGGCTTCTCAGCTCCGGGATGGCGGGCGGGCACAAAAAATTCAAAGAGCTTAAAAGCCCTTGAGAGTCTGCAGAGGTCGCGAGAAAAAGTTGCCGAGAGGGAAAATTGTGGGGTGAGAGAGTGAGTAAGAGCAAGTACAGATGGAAGATTGAAAATTTTCCGTTGCTCTACCACACCTCACTGTCACGGACCTCTGGTCACGTGCAGAGGTATCCATGACATCCCATTTTCCTGCAACTTACACATCCTCTCCTGAAATGGACTGATGTGTACCGTCTCAGGCATTAGGAACACTTTCAATCATCATCGGCTTGGTAGGTGCCATCGTCGTCATCATCCTCGGAGTGGATGACAACAGGCTTGGCTGGCCGAGTCGAAGCGGCTTGTGAGTCTCCAGAGATATCTACAAAGCTTGATAGATCTTTTCGGCGTGGGCTAGTACAGTTTGAACAACAAGTCAAATCAGGAGGAAAAAGGGAAGTAGAGGTGCTTTGGACCAGACTATCAGGTTCCATGATTTAGATAGGAGGTGGTTGTTAGTATCAAAATTTGCTATTATAAAGAGGGAAATTAGAAATATGAGTGGGAAGGAGTGATTACTAAACGGTTGGGGATAGAGATCAAGAGAGTTGGAGAACGGGAAGAAAGAGAAAGATACTTATCTTTTTAAACACGTAACTACTACAAGCCTGGATTGCCAATCCAGAAAGATGTTGGACTAATAGAGACATTAGGACTAATGCATCGACCCGGACCTGACCCGTAAATTCTCAGCTGGCCCGGGACCAGCTCAGCTTCAAGCCGGGTCGACCCGGTCCGGTAGCCCAAACTCGATGATGCCTTCAAAAAAAACAAATGACCTATGAAATTAATGCCGAATAGGCTCAAATCCTAAATTGAGCTTCAGATGCCTTTATAAGAGCTTCGGATGGCAACAATAATGTATAAAAGTCTGACTATTTGAAGAAATGATATCATTTCCGGTGGAAATTGAGGATAAATTCACAAAAAGTTGCCTGTTTTCTTATCAGCGGTCTGGACCGGGTCAGCCCGATCTTTTTCAAAGGTGCGCCGGGACCCGCTCGACCCGGTCCTGGCCCCGTGAACAACCCGGTTTTTCCGGGCCGGGTCGGTGCATTAATTAGGACCCTGCGTTGGCAAAAGCAGAACGTCAAGGACCCTGCATGTGACAACATGAGTGGTGGAACTGGTGGTGATCAATGTATCAGACATATCCCAAGATCATGGAATTACCCGTAGTCAACCATAGTGACTACGGGTTACGTCACGGACATCGCGGCCAAACCAAAGTGTAATTGTAATATTTACCGTAACCGCATTTTGACCTTTGGGCATTGCGGTAAGGAGGTACCGTAGTGTCCAAAGGCTGACAGCAATACAGTGCAGGATGTAGTGTATCGTACCGTTCACCGTAATCATCGCGCTGAGGTCCGAACGTTGACACCATGGGAGCGTTGCTTGAGCAAGAGATAAGATCAACCGGTACTAAGTGAGAATGAGAGACAAGAGATTGAGATGTTTGAAGAGTTTCACAACCTCTTGCCAGCAGACATACCGGCGGTATCAGATGAAGAGGAAGAGGAAGGTCTGTTTGTAGATGGATCATTTCCTGAGAAATTACAAAATGAGAGTTCAAGAATACGACACAAGATTGTTTTAAAGGACCCCGATGGTGTAGTCAAAGAAAAAAAATATAATTATCTGCCCAAGCACATGAACACATGGAAAAAATTAATTGATCAACATCTAGAAGCTGGACGAATCAGAAGATCAACAAGTCAATATGCCTCCCCAAGCTTAATTTCACCGAAGAAGGACCCTACCGCACTTCAAGATGGGTATGCATTTACTGCGTCTTGAACAGTCTGACCGCGAGGGACCGCGCACCATTTCCCAATGTGGACAGGTTGGTCAGACTGATGGCATCTGGAAATTGTTTTTCTATTATCGATCTTACCAATGCCTTCTTTCAAACTCGGATCAGAGAAGCTGACATTCCACTAACTGCAGTATACACGCCATGGGGAGCGCTACAAATGGTGTGTGATGCCAATGGGTCTTACCAACACACCAAGCACTCATCAAGGGAGGTTAGAAGAAGCATTAGGAGAGCTATTGAATTCCATCTGCGTAGTTTATCTTGACAACATTGTAGTTTTTTCAAATTCACCGGAAGAACACGCTATTCACACACGCATGGTACTTCAAAAACCACAAGAAGCAAACTTATATTGCAGCAAGAAGAAGATAAAAATGTTCAGAGACAAGATTAAGTTTTTGGGGCATTGGATTTCAGCAGATGGGATAAGAGCAGATAACAAAAAGGTGGAGCAAGTATTGAATTGGAAAGTACCAAGATCAGCAAAAGGAGTTAAGGAGTTCCTTGGAACGGTAAAGTGGATGAAGAAGTTCCTCTGGGGACTAGAAAAGTACGTGAACAAGTTGACACCACTCACCAGTACAAAGATTGATCCTTCTAAGTTTAAGTGGGGGAAAGAAGAAGATGATCCATTCACTAACATAAAGAAGCTCATGACGTCACTACCTCACCTGAAAAATACTGATTTTGACTCGGAGGATCCTCTTTGGCTTTTCACCGACGCCAGCAGACATGGCTTGGGTGCAGCTTTGTTCCAAGGGAAGGAATGGAAGCTACCCTCACCCGTGGCCTACAAGTCACATCAGATGACACCGGCGGAGCAAAACTATCCTGTACACAAATAGGAGCTCTTAGCTGTTATGCACGCACTTCATAAATGGCACATGCTAATTTTGGGGATGAAGATCAACATCATGAGTGACCACCACTTGTTAACGTACCTTCTCAAACAACGCACCCCCAGTAGGAGACAAGCGCGATGGATTGAAACACTAGCGGACTTTGATGTAGACTTTAAATACGTGAAAGGAGAAGATAATTGTGTGGTGGATGTGTTGTCAAGGAAAGATGGTGAGGACAAGGAAGTAGAGCAGGAGGGTGTGGAGTGTGTAGCGGCCTTAGTCAAAGCAGGCCCTACCTTATCAGCTCAAGCACGTCAACATATTTGGGGGGGGTATGATAAGGATTCTTTTTATAGCACAATCATTTTGGTTCTACCACTACAAGAAGACTGCACGATTGTTGAAGATTTATTATTCATCAAGAATAGACTATACATCCCTTTCACGGAAAATCTTTGTCAGGAGCTGGTGGAAGAGACACATTCTCGACTAGGCCACTTAGGGCGCGTTCACTTAAGGAATTTCTGACCAGAAATCACATTCTGTAAAATTTTTAAAGCAAAAATGAAACATGCACCACCAAATGGACACTTTAAAATTTGCAGAATGTGATTTCTCACCAGAAATTGCTTAAGTGAACGCGCCCTTAGGATACCTCAAGACAATCACCAATATTTGCCATGATTTCTTTTGGCCAGGCATGGCAAGTGATGTGAAAGAGTTTGTTCAATTGTGTGATGTTTTTCAAAGGACAAAAGGACCAACGCAAGCCCCCATAGGAAAAATGCTTACTCCTTCCATACCAGGTCTCCCACTCAAATGTTTAGCAATTGACTTCGTGGGGCCCCTACCAAAAGTCAACAACTACAATATGTTGCTGACCTGCACATTGTAGTACTTATAACACAACAAGGGCTATACAGTGCTTTGAAAGAGGATAATCTGAAGCTATAATAGATCTAAAGAAGGTGTCTGAGACTGCTCTTTCTGAGAATCTTTAAAAAACTGGACTTTGTTGTTAAAGTCTCCTGATAACAGAGAAGTATAACCAGGTCTTTGATAATAAGATAAAAGTATCTTGATAAAAATCACCAGAGAAATAAGCTCAACACATTCAAAGTGTTATTCCAGTCGAGTCAAAATGTTGAAAAATAAGCTCAATATCTTTTTGATATTATTCCAGAATGACAGTGTCATATAAAGCACATAAAACAAATTTCTCTTCTAATGAAGGGCTGATTTGAGTGACCTAGTACTGCTCTAATAAGTTTATAATGATAAAAATGATTAATGCTATGTAAGAAATGAAGAAGAAAGGAAACATAATTTCGCACAAAGGGCAAAAGCTTATATACAAATCAATGAAGTGGTAAACAGCTCTTAAAAACCCTCTTTACCATCTAAAAAACCAAAAGATGACTAAAAATGTTTGTAAACAGTTTTGATCTAATGATTCAACCACTCTCTCCATTCCTAAATTTTGCCATCAGTAGCTCACCAACCCATTATGAAAGATTTATTACTAATTTGACCAGTAAAACATGACTAATCCCTATTCTTATGATCAAATGCTGTGTATATGCTGTGTATATGCTGTGTTTTGAATGTTCTAGAGTGAATATTGATTTGATCTTATGATGATTCGGCATTTCAATGATGTAATTGCTTGTTATTAATGATTTTTGATCTTGTTGATGTGTAATCAAGTCCTTTAATTCCTTATAACCTTTGTCATACACCTCTGTTACTAATGATTTAAAGGTTGTACATTATGAATTGGATGGTTCTGCGTCTAATTGACTATTAGTCATCATGCTCTGACGTCATTCAACACATGTAATCAGCTGAAAACGTTCATTTTTGACTATTTTCACTTATTTTCTTCACTTTACACACCTTTTACTAAGCTTTTCTTTTCTTCTGTAACATTACACAGTAATCTCCAACCTTGAAAATCCCTAAAAACACTCTTGGCAACCTTATTCATTACTAATACCACTGTTACATATGTAAAACTACCTGTAAACCGTTGTTTACCAACTTCGACTTTTTCCCATTTCCTTAATAACTTCTATTTTCTCTTATTGACCACCAAGATTAAAGGTTTTACTGACTAAAATAATGCTCCTCTTTCATATTCTAACCCTGCTAGACCCATAAACCTAATATTAATACCCTAAAAACCATTTCCAACCTGTATACCTCTATTTTCGAGTTTTTCTTATTTTTTTTTCTTTCTTTCTTTTTGTAATCTGTTTGTTAATAGTTTATACTTATCTTATTAAGTTTTGTTTAAATGATAAAATTATATAAATATTAAACTATATGTAATATAATTGATGTAATTCAAAATTCGATTTTTTTGTTTTTTTTGATTTTTTAATTGGTCTCATAGATTGATTACCACAACGTGTAGGTTGTCTGATTTCACAAAGCTAATTCCCTGTGGACAGACTGATTCAGCCGAAAAATCTGTGTTGTGTTTTTTCTCCAGCTGGATTGGCACCTTTGGAAAAGGTTTTACTGACTAAAATAATTCTCCTCTTTCATATTCTAACCCTGCTAGACCCATAAACCTAATATTAATACCCTAAAAACCATTTCCAACCTGTATACCTCTATTTTCGAGTTTTTCTTATTTTTTTTCTTTCTTTCTTTTTGTAATCTGTTTGTTAATAGTTTATACTTATCTTATTAAGTTTTGTTTAAATGATAAAATTATATAAATATTGAACTATATGTAATATAATTGATGTAATTCAAAATTCGATTTTTTTGATTTTTTTGATTTTTTAATTGGTCTCATAGATTGATTGCCGATCTTAACAAAGGCACGACTTAGGATATAAGTCCATGAACGAGTTTGGGCAAAGTAGGTATAAACCCATAAACTCCACACAGAGTTTTGCTCACGAGAGAGATTTGAGTTTGTAATACACAAAACTCAAACTATCTCTATACCTACTTCGACCAAACTCTATCGTTCACAATCCACTCTCACGGTTGGAACATTTCAAAAAGTCGTGTAATTATCGGGTAAAGGAAAGATGACTTCATTAACAAACGAGCTAGAAGAAACACAAGCAAAGCTAACAGCAGCAGGAATAAAATTGAAAAAGAAGAACCAAGTAGAAGGTACAAGTAAGACGGTCACACGAAGCCAATCTTTGAATAGAGGAGGAGAAGGATGTAGTGGAAGCGGGACGACAGAAGCAGAGACGAACACTGGAAGAACGGAGAATAGCGGTGATAGAGCGGAAACTTCGATTAGCCAAAGACAAACTACCGAGTTACAACAGAAGGAACAAGAGGTAGCGGCAAGGGAAGAGCAAGAAGGAGAGAGAGGAGATGGACAGGAAGAAGAAACGGGAGAGAGTAAGCATCAGCAGTTGTTATTTCCTATGTCATTCATCTCACTTCCTCTATGGAGATGTACACAGTGGTCATATCCACGCACAGTGGTCATGTCCAAGCGTCCAAAGCTAGTCTTCCAATTCCCCATTTTCTCTTCAACCCAGTTGACGACCGTGACATGCTGGAGAGGGCTGTCTGATGCGGTGATAAGAGAGCAGAACCTGAGGGGCAAGGCCTAGGGGGACAGAGACAAGAAAGATGAGAGGAATGTCTAGAGGAAAGGAGGAGAAAAGAGCGGAAAGAGACAGTCGGAGAGTATGAAGTAGAGACAGTAGGATGGACAAAGAGGGATAAAAGAACTGATGGAAGTATTTCTGAAACCCACAGAGCCTTACGAGGAGATGACGGCAAAAGAGAAATGGTGGCAAGCGATTGGCTTCGCGATGGACACAGAACAGGACGTCCTTGCGACTGACATGCTGAAGGGGTTCAACCTGATGTACGGAGAAGAACATACGGGAGAGGAGAGAAGACCCCTGCCGAAGAGAGCACGTTCTCCGATGAAAAGAAGGGAGGAAAGACCAAGGACGGAATCTCTGATAATAGGAGATGACGACGAAGGAGAAGGAGCCGAGGAACATAGAGACAGAGAAGGTTCTGTAGAAGTAGAAAGAGGCAGGTCGACGGGAAGGACAGTGCGAGAGCAGGAGAGGGTTGTCAGACAGAAGAGAGGAGAGAAAGAGGTCGAGGAAGAAGAGCAGGAGGTAGACGGAGAAGAGCGAGAAGACGGTAAGCTAACCTGTTGTCAATCATAAGAGGAGAGTTATGAGAACTGAAGTGAACTGGCCGCGCGTAGAAGAGGAAGGAGGGATAACGTACAGGATTGGGAAACCCCTGGGAGGATCAACGTTGATGCCCCTGACGCCCTACTTCGAGAATCGTATGAAAACTCTGAAAGCATATGTCCCGATGTCGATTTTCGACCAGAGCTGGATTGAAAAAGATCATTGAGTAGCCGGAAAGAAGAAGACAAAGACTCTAAAGGAGTTGCAGGATGACGACTCGTCAGCAAAATACTCAGGTCTAGAGCCAGGAGAAGAACTGTTGATGACCTACGGAGCATGGATAGATGCTTTTGAGTTGTTCGTGAGATATTTAAAAGAGGAGTATGACCGACCGATAGCAGCTAGGATGTTCTTGAAACACAAAGAGAACGTGGTGAAAGTGAAAAGGTTGACTAAGTGCTGGATGGTGGCGCTACGTTACGACATGAAAGTAAGACTGATAGTGATGAAAGTGAAGAAAGTCGACGGAAAGAGAATCATGGAAGATGCGGGTTTCTTTCACGAAGACCTCCTACGAGAAGCGAAAGAAGACGCGGAGGCGAACGGAGAAAGACGGTTCACGGACAATCCGTACGTGGCTGGAGGAGGAAGAGAGAATGTTGATCCGGTGACCGGTTGGACGAGAGCAAGCAGCTTGGCGGTGGTCAGCACAAACTGGGTTGGCTATGCAAATAGTGATAGTGCACAAACAGGCTTAAGAGGTGAGCAAAAGTAGGAGGAGAAAGAAAATAAACAAGACAGGAAGCTAACTCACAGAGTACTTTTGTTTTGGACACTCTGTTATCGCACAACAGGTGCTGGACGCGGTAGAGGGAGAGGACAACCGAGGGGAAGCATCCGAGGAGGCAGAGGAAACCAAGTGAGAGGGGGTGGTTGGTTCCAGGGAAGAGGTGCTGGATGGTGGGCGAAGCAAAGGGGACAGAGCAACGGGGGAAGCGCAGGAACGGGAGAAGTAGTAGCTAAAGAGTGAGTGTTGAGACAAAAGAGGAACACCTGTTGTTAGAAGTATAAGATAATACATAGAGTGAAAGCATGAAATAACATACCCTTGTCTCCATACCCTGCCTTCACCTTTTCGCGCGCAAAGTTCCATTTCGTATCCATCCAGTGAGAAAGAAAGGAAGGCAACAAACCCCATGACGGGAGGAAGAGTGAATGGAAAGACAATATGAGACATTCCACGAGAGCCGAGAGTTGAAGAGCCGAGGCGAGAAGAGACAAAAACGAGAGAGGTAGCTGAAGTCGAAGAGAGTACGATAGACTGTCAAGACCGATTAGGTGACAAAACGGTGGGAATGGAAGTGGTGATGGAGGCGGAGATAAAGGAAGACGTGCTAGAGGCTGTGAATAAGGAGCAAGAACCGTCAAGCGGTCATGAGAGTAAAAGAGAGGAGACGACAACGTTTCACGGATACCCGGAGAGAAGGACGTGGCCGGAGGGGGTTGTATGTGAAATGGATATAGATGAGTGGGAAAGGCAGTTAACAAGATTTGGTCTGATGGAAGAGCATGGTTACGTCATAAAAGGGTTTAGAGAAGGGTTCCACCAGGGGATACCAGAGCACAGGTTAGGAAACTTGCCATATTATTCACCTCCAAATCACGCGACGTCAAAAGATAGCGAGGAGGAAATAAAAGACAAACTTAGGAAGGAGTTAAGAGCGGGAAGGATGAGAGGACCTTTTACGGAGAAGGAAGTATACGAGAAGCTAGGTTTCTTCAGAACGAGTCCAATGGGGATGGTGACAAACGGAGATGGAACGACGAGAGTGATAAACGATCTGTCGTATCCGAAAAGAGAGAGAGAGATCTGGTCAGTAAACTCGATGGTGAATAAAGAAGAATTCGAAACCAGTTGGGACGATTTCAATCGGGTAGCGGAATTTTTTAGTCAACTCACAGAAGAAGTAGAGGTGGGAATTTTCGACTGGGAAAAGGCTTACCGCCAAATCCCAACAAAGCCGAATCAATGGCAATACTTGATGGTGAGGACACCGGAAGGGTGGATTCTGGTAGATCTCAGAGTAACTTTCGGTGGGGTAGCGGGCTGCGGCAGTTTCGGAGGACCAGCGGATGCGTGGAGAGCGATAATGAAAGCGAAGTTCGAACTGATAGCTGTGTTCCGGTGGGTAGATGACAATCTATTCGTAAGATTGAAGGAAACGGGAAAGCCGGTGTCGATGAAAGAGATAGTAAAGGCTAGCGCGAGTTTAGGCGTGAAGACGAACGAAGGCAAATACTCGGAGTTTAGCAAGGAACAGAAGTACATCGGGTTTATCTGGAATGGTAGAGAAAGATCAGTACGTTTACCGGAAACGAAGAAGAAGGAGAGAATGCAACAAATAGATTATGCCCTAGAGAAGAAGGACTCACACACGTATAAAGAAATGAGAAACTTACGGGGAGACTAGTTCACGTGACATACATGTTACCGCACACGAAATGCTTCTGCATGGCCCTGCATAGTTTGAAGGCGTCTTGGATAAATAAACTAGCGACACAAAAATTACCAGCAACAGTAAGAGCAGACTTGACGGAATGGAAGGAGGTGTTGGCGAATTTTGAAAACCACAAGCTGATACCGAAGAAAGGGATCGAAAATGTGGGTTGGATCGGAGATGCATCAACGAGTTACGGGATTGGAGTAATTGTCGGAAAGTTCTGGACACAGCTAAAGTATAAGAAAGGCTGGGACCAGAGGGAAGAAGAAGGGTTGAAGAGGGGAATTGCTTGGGCTGAAACGGTCGCGGTTCGAATAGGACTGGAGATGGTGACACTGCACAGATGTAGTATTTTTCGGCTATGCAAAATGATTAGAATTAATGTCAAAAATG
>NW_006768765.1:3738641-3740238 GCF_000204055.1 Melampsora larici-populina 98AG31 | reverse complement strand
TAAAAATGCACCATTAATGCACCATTAATGAAAAAAAATGCAGCATCAATGCAGAAAAATGCAGTGTTAATGCACATGAAGAATGAATGCAGAATTCCACCTTTTTCAATTTTGTTTGTCCTTCAGGTCAATCATTTTTCACTTGGGAAAAATACTACATTTGCCCAGTGTGAAGATGCTCTTCGAAACAAAAGGACGTAGATTCGTAGCGATAACTGACAATACCGGAACTGAGGCAGTGATTAGAAATCATAAGTCGAGAGATCGGTCAGTGAATGAGGAATGGAAAAAGTTACAAAAAAGGCTAACTTACCTGGGGTGTGAGCTAGAGGAGAGACGCGTCGCATCAGGCAACAACAATGCGGATGAGTTATCGAGGGGTGAAAGGGGAAACAAGTCAATCTTTTTCTACCTCAAACCAGAAATACCAAGTGACCTGAAGCCACTGATTGAATACAAATACAAAAATGACAAGGAACTCAAAGGAAAAGAAGGACACGGTCAGTTTTAGCAAATCAGTGAAGATAGAAGGAGAAGAGAAGCAGAAAGAAACTATAACAGAACACTTAGTAAAAGGAGCGTGGCAGCCAAAGACGTTGAAGGGATACAGTAGTGCAGTTCAGAAATTTAAGGCGTATATTGAAAGTACAGGGAGAGAGTTTAAGAATGAAGAGCCGATGACAGTAGAGGACGTGTACGGATTTATCGTATGGGCAGGACCGTCAGAAGTAGGGAAAGTGGCAGGACCAGGTAGAGAATTAAAATCGAGAACGATTGCAAAGTACTTGGCCGGATTGAAGGCATGGCACATGGCGAAACACCACACGGAACCGAACCTAGACATAACGATGATTGACTGGCTGCTGAAATCAACAGAGAGAGCGGCAGAGAAGAAGGAGATGTTGGCAGGCACGAATCCGGAAAGAGAAAAGAAACCAATAACAGTGCAAGACCTCTTCGAAATGATGTCAGAGATGAACGGGAAATCACCACAACATGATCTAGCGATGACAATAGCCTTAGTGGCCTTTTGGGGGATGGCAAGGCTCGGAGAACTACTGAGAGAGACGGTAGAAGAAGGAGCGATCCGGGTAGAAGACTTGACTTTCGAGAGGGGAAGGCGAGGAAGGATAGCGATAATAAAACTGAGGATGGCAAAGACGGCGAAGCCGGGAGAACCGCAATTCATTAGGTACGCTCAGAAACAAACACAGGAGAGGGAAAATTGACTGACCAGCGCAAACTATTTGCAAAATTTTGATTCGTGAAATATAGGCTTCATGAACAATACTCAGTGCTAGATCCAGTTTTGGCTTTAGTGAGATTGTTAGCTGAGGAACATTACACAAAAAAGAGGAGCGACATACTCTTCTCGGTGACGGTAGACGGAGAGAGGCAGACACTCACAAAATTAAGATTCATAAAGATGATGGAAACAGTATGGGGTTTGAATGGAGTGAATAAAGGGGCTTGGTCGGGTCATTCGTTCAGGGTAGGAGGAGCTTCTTTAAGGTTTAACATGGGCTGGGACAAGGAGAAGATTATGGAAGAGGGGCGTTGGAAGTCAAACGCAGTAGATTGTTATTTAAAAAGGTGT
>NW_006768765.1:3737531-3738290 GCF_000204055.1 Melampsora larici-populina 98AG31 | reverse complement strand
AGACCAAAAGATTAGTCAGTACAAACCTAATTAAATGTGTTCGACTAATAGATACTTACTAACAAGATAAGTTAATAAATATACTATAATATTATCTTTAAAGTTAATAACTCAGAGAATGGATTGCCGATCTTAACAAAGGCACGACTTAGGATATAAGTCCATGAACGAGTTTGGGCAAAGTAGGTATAAACCCATTAACTCCACACAGAGTTTTGCTCACGAGAGAGATTTGAGTTTGTAATACACGAAACTCGAACTATCTCTATACCTACTTCAACCAAACTCTATCGTTCACAATCCACTCTCACGGTTGGAACATTTCAAAATCCACCCACCCACCCAGCTGGTCAGCGAGATCAGCCTGACGTCAGCGGTGAATTATACCGTGACGCAAACAAGGCCGATCCCCGCGCCCGGGCTCCCCCGATTAAACTTCAACCTCAGCCATAGTTATAGGCCGAGGTTGAAGACCAAAAGATTAGTCAGAACAAACATAATTAAATGTGTTCGACTAATAGATATTTATTAACAAGATAAGTTAATAAATATACTATAATATTACCTTTAAAGTTAATAACTCAGAGAATGGAAGGACATACCAATCACGGCGGTTCTCAACAATCCCGCTGGCCTGGTCCCACCCCCTCTCCAGCTCCATCCTCAACTGCTATGTCGACTTCCACTAGCTCTAACCTTACTCGCCGAGGCTCAAAAGCTCTTCAACTTGCCTCAGCTGCTAGTTCAAATGTGCTTCCA
>NW_006768765.1:3719974-3735075 GCF_000204055.1 Melampsora larici-populina 98AG31 | reverse complement strand
TGACACCAACCAAGGTACGACTTGGTGTGGAGTTCCATGAGCTGGTAGATGTGTGTAGATGTGAAGATATGCTTATAACGAGGGAACTCGCAGAAGTCTTGGAGAGAGAGACGCAAGAAGAAAACTTCTAGCCTATCACCCGAGTTCCCGCACAGCAGCCTATCTTCCAAACAGCACATCTCAGCTCTTTCAAAGTTTCAAACTATAAATATATATTTCATCTGTTCAAAAGATTTTGTCAAGTCGAACAACAAAAAGAAGAAGGAAAACCAGCATAACCCAGCAAACGAAGAAATACAACAGATGGCAACCTTTGACGAAACTTTACAAGAAGCAAGAAGATTAGCAGAAGAGGCACTGAAAGAGGGAACTGAAGGAGCAGGAACTAGAAGTAGGTCTCAAAACAGAGAAGGAAAGAACGAAGAGACGGAGGCGTCAAGAGTCCTGGCACCGAACACACCGGGAGAAGATGAGGAAGAAGACGAGAGAGGAAGTGGAAGTGACGAAGAACGGAGCGTAGACAAGGAGGACGCGGTAGGATCAGACGGAAAGGAAGGAAAGGAAGAAACAGACTCTGGAGCAGAGCCTGCAGAACAGAGGGGGAGACTGAAGATCCGAATAAATCGTAAGAACTGTAACCCCTTGTGATCCTCTCTTTTAACCTTTTCTTCATCATCATATCCCCCCCTTTTTTCTCTTTATCATCGGGGTTGATTTCAACCTACCACTCTCCGTCCTTCCTTCACCGGATGTATCAAAAGAGATAGAGCCCGAGGAAGGACACCGGGAAGACATCCAAGTACCTCTGAAGAGGATGGGTCTCCAACCAAATGGTTGAGGCGACAGGAGCTAGATCCTGATGTCGAAGTAGAGGGAAGAACCCAGTAACCGGCACAGCCGAGGCAACCAGAGCTATATCTGTGGAAATGGAAAAAGCGAAGTCAGCAAATGTGGGGAAAAATGAACCCAGAAAACAAACTCCAAAGGAGAGATCCGGTGATACCGAGGCGGGAAGAGCTAGATCTGACCTTTGTGATACATCAAAATCTTAAACGAACAAGATCAGATCAGACATAGTATGGCAGAAGAAGTTGTTAATTTAATATTCCTTGAGGAAAGACAAGAAGTCAAGAAAGATTAGGTGCTAACATCATGTTGGATCACCATTTGTTTGTTTGGATAGCATGTCAGCCTAGCAACTCAGGTGATGCGGCTAGAGACCTTTGGTGGAAATCGATAGTCAAAACGTATGCAGAGAACAACGTCGAGGTGGGAAGAGTGATGATCAAGGCCTACAAAGCGGCTTATGGAGTAGTGCCATACGATCTAGAAGACCTAAGGTCAGCCAGAATCCCCAGTCCGGAAGGTCCAACAAGGCACAAGAAGGAGAGAGCCATACGTCAACGAACAGCATCCTTAGTGGCAGGAAGGAGCGACTCAGACGAAGGAGGGTTTGAACCCGGAAAGGTGGAAGAACACTCACGGCAAACGAAGCCAAAGACAAAGGACCGAGATATTAGAGATCTAGTGGACCCAGAGAGCGAGATCGTATTTGTCGATAAACAATTTTCAAACTCAAACCTCCTCCAGTTGTCAAACGGAATCAACAAACGGATGACAAAGTTGACTAGCTATGTCCCGTTAACGGTGTTCAATATGGAGTGGATCGGTCTAGACTCCCAGAAGGCTAGTACGAAGAAGACCAAGTCAATCAAAGAGTTACAAGAGGACGAGTCAGTAACGTACACGGGACTCACAGCGAAAGAGGAGCTCCTCATGACCTATGGGGAGTGGATAGACGCCATCAATTTGTTCATCCAATACGTAGAAGAGCACTATCACATGAAGACTTGTGCGGAGATGCTAAAAGAGCACAAGAAGAACGTCATCGAGATAAGGAGATCTACATCTTGTTGGATGATTGCACTGAAATACTGCATGAAAGTAAGTGTCAGCTGAGGAGACGGTTAGAAAGAACAGCGAGAGAACTTACGGGAGCGTTGGATATGTTCCAGGTCAGACGACTAGTGATGCAGGTGAGGATCGGAGAATCCAAGAAACGAGAGATGTGTCGAGCAGGAATCTTGCACGAGGACATCCTGAGGGCGGCGAAAGACAAGGCGGAGTCGTTAGGAGAGCGAAGTTTCACCGAGAACCCCTACGCCACGGGACAGAAGATGTTGGCCGACCAAACAGGCCAAGTTGCGAGCCAGGCAGCGACCACGAAGATTACGGGGTTTGAGAAGAGGCAGTTCGCATCCGGAAACCAGCGAGGTAGAGGTTCAAGCGGAGAGAGAGGCGGAACTGGTTGGCGTGGTGGAGGAAAGATACAGAGAGGAAACAAGTGGCAAGCTAGAAGAGGAGGACATGTATGAGGTTACTACGGTGCATCCACAGGAGGCTATCCGGTCAACGGAGGCAGTTACGGGCACTACCAGCCTTTTCAACCGGCCCAGCAGGGCCCAGGCCCATACCGATCGTTTGGATACCCTAGCCAGGTCCCAACCTACCACGCGCCGTGGCAAGAGCAGCCTCATGCTAGCGGAAGCGGATTTGTAAACAATTACCCGAACGGCGAGGTGACGCCAGGAGCAAAGGGAGGAAATCCCAGTGGAGGATCTAAGAACATAGGAGGTTCAAAGCCAAATTAGTAAGTGAAAGAGTCTAAGACATATAGTTCTTCCAGGAACTTACCCCATTCCCTTTTTCATTCTCCCGTATGTGCCCTGCACAGACCTATTAACTGTGGAGGAGAGAACAGGGGGAGAGGTCGTAGAAGCGGAGAAGGGAGGGAGTTACATGTCACACCCCACAGACCTCAATTGTAGTACGGAGATGTAATGCACTTGTATCCCCAGTGAAATTATATACCCCCCCGTTTGTTTCTTCCAACAAATAACCTATACGAAGCCACGTGTAGCAGTGAGAGAGTGAGGAGCCGAGGAAAGACATAGAAGTTGACATGATGTGTTGCCCCCCTCTTTCTCACTACGATAGCCTTAGCAGCAAGAGTAAAATCCCCGAGAAGAGATGTGGGGAGTCAATGGCGGAAGAGGAACCGAGGAAAACAAGCGGAATGCCAGAAAGGAGGAAGAAGAGTGCAGGAGAGAGTGCGGAAGCCAGAGCCCCACAATGGCCAACGAGAGTGAAATGTGAGATGAACATAAGAGCCTGGAAAGAGTTGGCAGATGCATTAGGCGTAGGCGGAAAATTCAAGAAGATAATTGAAGGCTTTGAGGAGGGGTTCCATCAAGGGATACCCGAACACACTCTGAGCGGCAAGAAATGGTACTCACCTGAAAACCACGTGAGGACCGAGGAAGAGAAGCAGATGGCCCGAGAGAAGATTGAGAAGGAGCTGAAGGCAGGGAGGATGGTGGGGCTATTCACGGAAAAGGAGGTCTACGAGAGAATCGGATTCTTTAGAACAAGCCCAATGGGGAGAGTGGTTAACGGAGACGGCACAATCCGGATTATCAACAACCTTTCCTACCCCAAGAACGACAAAAGTACACCATCAGTAAATTCCTTCGTGAATAAAGCAGACTTCGAAACGACCTGGGACAATTTCGCAAGGGTCCTAAATTTCTTGAGATAACACAAAGAGGAGCTTGAGTTGGGCATATTTGATTGGGAGAAGGCCTACAGGCAGATCCCCATACACCCCTCACAATGGCGCTACTTGATGGTACGAGGAACGGAAGGCAAAATCTACTTAGATTTGAGGGTATCATTTGGAGGAGTGGCAGGATGCGGAAGCTTCGGTGGCCCAGCGGATGCGTGGAAAGAGCTCATGCACAAAAAGTTCAATTTCTTGGGAGTTTTCAGGTGGGTCGATGACAATCTATTTGTCAGAAGGAAAAACGAGGAAAACAAGGTGTCAATGCATGAGGTGGTGAAGGCAAGTGCCGAGCTAGGAGTACTTACTAATGAAGGGAAGTACGCAGAGTTCAAGACAGAACAGAAATATATCGGGTTCATATGGAACGGTAGAGATAAGACGGTACAACTGCCAGAGGACAAGTTAGAAATGAGAAAGAGACAAGTCGACGAAGCGCTACAGAAGCAAGGGGGACATACTCACAAAGAGATCGAGAAGCTGATAGGAAGACTCGTACACCTTACAAATATAGTCCTACAAATGAAATGTTTTTGCCCGAGTTTTTACCACTGGTTGGCGACGTGGGTGAATACGGAATGCGACATGTGCCAAAGTGACAACTTGAAATTTCAAAATCAAAATTTCAGAATCCCCGGGTCAGAAATTGACAAAACTGGAATAAACATCG
This sequence comes from Melampsora larici-populina 98AG31, assembly GCF_000204055.1. NCBI lineage: Eukaryota > Fungi > Basidiomycota > Pucciniomycetes > Pucciniales > Melampsoraceae > Melampsora > Melampsora laricis-populina. The sequence goes on along the minus strand of NW_006768765.1, from coordinate 3,730,786 downwards.
GATTTAATCCTAATACTGGTCTGAAACCGCCTGTATTGGGGATAAAACCTATCTTTCTGCCAGTTTTCACAATTTCCAGACCACAACTCAAATATCAACCACCGACTTGGCACTTTGGCACAAATATTACATGAAAATTTCAAGAAATCGATTTTCATCATGTCAAACTTCACATATGTATAAAACAACAAAACCCAATACCTAACCGGACCACAAGTTCACCTTTTGGGTAAATGCACACCCATCAAAACCTAATGTGATCATTACTACGATCCCTACCGAGTCAACCATAGAGAAAATTTACAACCAATCACTATCAGCTTTCACCTATTCCACAAAGTCTAACTTGTCAAACCAACTCAAGACCATCCGACTCACATACAACCCTTCTTTTCACACCACATCATGAACAACACACAGCATTCTCAATGTGCCCTATGTCCCTCAACTCTACGCTCTGGAGAACTCAGGATCTGTAGACCTTGCCTAGAGTCAAACTTAGAGCATTCCAATGCTCAAAAACCACCCGGCTTGCAAGCTCAGTCTTCAACTCGTCCTCCTGCTCCTAAGATCGCCGCTGCTAGAGCTGCAGCCCAATCGATTGTTGCAAAATCCGTCTCTACTGGCTCTCATGTCAATTCACTGCATCAAAAGAAGGCCGACCGGTGTAGAACTCTTTCAGTACACAGCTGAAAGCAGAGCCAAGAAGGGGAGGAATGAAGACACAAATCAACAAACACACACAATCAAAAGAGAAATAAGTCTTGAGATGGTGAATTGAAAGACTTCAATCAAAGAAAGAAATGCCCTTCTTAAACAGGGACTTTGATTATCAATGAATTAAATTTAAGACCTTCAAGTCTTTGGATTAATAAGAACCAGGCTGAAATAGGACAATAACTTCAAAAATAGCACAATCTAGGCGCACTCAGGCACCTTCCAAATGAGCAAATGAGCTTACAACTCAACAAGAAATTAATTAAAAGATGAATAATGGTCTTATTATTATAAAATTCCAACTCTCATTAGTTGTTTACCTGAATGATAATAATAAAAGATAAAAGCTTATTCTAAAAATCTAGTAATTATTTTTGCTAACTAAAAGGCTCCCAAAGGGAAAGAAAAGAGACCCTTGACTATATCAAAATTGAAACACACACAAAAAAAGAAAGTAAGACAAAAACAACCCTCAAACTCGAAATCCACCTTCAAACAACTTTTTCACACACAATTCATTGAACAACCCCCAAATTAAAATTGATAAACATCCTCAACTCACCCACATGTATCATTCACAAATTTTCAAGCACACATTTATCATCAAAACTGAGCTGTTTACCACAAAAACTGAAAAATCCGCCAATTTACCCTTAAAACCTGAAAAAAGATAAGAAATAGGGACTGTATCAAAAATCTGAATAGACAGAAAAAAAAGGTCTGCTTCCGCTCTACAACTTTGCTCAGCCAAGCTAAACTCTAACTCTATTGGTTGTACCCTTAAAATGGAATTCGATTTTATGTGAAAATACTCGAAATTGAATTTACCCAGTTTACCACCTGATATTACCACTGATAATGCTGTATATGGTTTATAATTGATTTTTCATGCTCAGATGCGCCCATATGATGCCTTCCACATGATTTACCCTCTAAAAAACTGATGTAGTACATTTGAAATAAAGTCTCATGATTGAAAATGGAGCCTTTTATGGAATTTTGAAAGCCATTTTCGAGTTTCAAAATCATCCTTTTCATTTGTGATTTTGTATTTGCCAATATTGGTGTTTGATAATCTGATGAATTTATAATTTCACACCGATCCCTACTTGCTTTTTCAGTTTACCACCCCAGTTTACCACCACCCCAGTTTACCACCATCTGTCTGAGTTGCTGGATTTTCGAAATTCAGCCTTATTTAAACCCATACCTCAAAACCATGATTCCTCTACACATAACTTGTTAAAACCATACACATCTGTAACCATGACTTTTTAAACCCATAAAATTCGAAATTTCAAGTTTAAGCCTGTACACCCTATGTAACCCATACAACATTCAACTACACATAACCTCTAAACCCATAAATTCGAAATTTGACTTCATTTTACACTACACCTCATCCATCAAACTACATAACCCATAAAAAGAAAAATAGAGAAATAAAAATATAACACTTCACATAATAAAACTTGACATATATGATCAAACTAAATAAGATAAAAAATAAAAATTGAAAATTGAAAATTGAAATTAAGTAAAGAGAGAAAGAAAATGAAAAAAAAAGAAATGAACTAAATAAAGAACTAATTTAAAAACACATTATTGATGTAATGTTCTAAAAAATGTAGTTTCTCGTATTTTAAAATGAAAGTTAATAAAATAATGGGGTTACCCCAATTCTGATTTCCACACCGGGACGCTTTCCGAGCTCAAGCTAGTAGCAAGCAAATGTATGGTCACCCAGCAGCTCCGAAACCAGCACCGTTCTCTACACCAGCTGGGCGTGCATGCTCTGTTGGATGGATGGTTCAGTATAACAACAAGCATCACACCCACAGTTTGGTCCGTGGAATTGTTAATGTCAATAGGAATCTTAGATCTATCTTAGCCCCAACAAAGAAAGCGATTTTTGACCTTTGGGACCACACACCGGTATCTGACAACAAATATCCTCAACCACCTCTTGAATACGATCCTCAATGGTTTTCTCTGGCCAAGCCTGGCAAAGGTAAAATGCCACCCTGTATTTTGCACGATGATGAAGTCCTTGGTAATCACCTAGACACCACCAAAGGCGAACCAGCTCTTGAACTTATCTTCCTTGCTGAAAAGTATTATTCCGCCCATCCCAATATTGCTAGACCTCTCACCTCAGCGACTACGGCTAAGACTAAAAGAGGCAAAAGAAAAGCTTCGGAAGAACTGACTATTTCAGATCAGGAGCTTGACGATTACTTCAGTAGTGACAATTCTCTCGGTACTGCTAGATATTCATTGAGCAAAACCACTAGAAAGAAATCCAAATCTACCCCTTCAACTTCTACTCGAATCACCTCACCACCCCTAACCCGCACCAAAAGGGCTACAACCTCAAAGTTGAACCAACCTGTCAGGCCTTTTAAAAGTCAGACCAATAATAATAGCTTAAGCTCTCTACCACCACTTTTCACTCCTCCGCCCAACATGAGGCACTTAAATGCAATTGATGAAAGAGCACAAATCACCGAGGTAGTACCACCAAATCACACACGTAAGTGAAAGCTCACTGCTCTGAATTCACAACAACAATCTGACATTCCATTTTTGTTTGTAGTTGTAGCCTTTGATTTCCGTGCACCCATGGACATTTCTGCCTTTGGGCAAAACTTTCCAATGGCTGCACCACTTCCATCTAATCCTACATCAGATGGTTTTATTGACGGAAAGAGATTACACATGCAATCTAGTTCCAAAGGAAAGCCCGAATGGAAGGCAGTTCAGTATTATTTCAAGGTTGATGAGAGTATCAAAATTGGTGAAGGCGGTTTCAGGATATGCTACAAAGCCTTTGGAAAGGATGCAACGGGTGATGTGATACCTATGGTGGCTAAAAAGCGGATGGTTTTGCCGTACCGTAAATCTGTGCTGGATGTTCACACAGAATGAGCAATTCAAGCAAAAGGCATTGGAAGTTGATAGGATCAAGCTCTCCCCTCATCTAGCAAGAATAATTGGCGACATACGTGTAAGTCTAGGAACTAGCTTGATGTCTAGTATGATACTAACCATATTGAATATCGCAGATTGTAAATAACTTTCCAGTCTACTCCGGGAGAAGTATGAGTCCAGATTCAGCATATTTCTTTGAAGAACTGCTTGACGTCAAGAATTATTGCAAGTATACTAGCAATGTCAACTTTGAGTGTCGTGGGCCAGAAGGTGACATGACTCATGATGTGATGCATGCACTGACTCATTGGTCATACCAATACTATAGTGGCAAGCGGATAGTTGCTGACCTGCAAGGCGTAGGAAGTGTCCTTACTGACCCATTGATTGTGGATGATAGTTTGTAAGTCCCACTCCGTATTACTAATCCCTCTGATTGTAAGTAGCTGAGTATTTGAGTATTGCATTGCACAGGTTAACTTGGAGTGAAGGAAATACAGGAAAGAAGGGTTTGAGAAACTTTAAGGACCAACATAAGTGTGGTAAAGTATGTGATTTAATGGGTTTAGTGCGTCTTCCGGACTCAAAGGACTCTGATAATGAAGTTGAGATACTATATGGTAAATCTGCCTATCAATCTCACGTTCCACAAGGGACTCAAAAGTATCAGTAGGGTCACATACTCTTTCCAATTCATTTTTAAACATACTATTGAGATAAAGAAAAGAAATCATTGTAAATATTTTAGAACAGAACCGTGTGATTGGTGATATGAGTCAATCTTCCTTTCAAGCTGCTCATCATATGTTCCAGCAATTTTAGGATGGTATCTTTCCCAAGCGTCATCATCCATATCCCCCCTCATATCCATGATATTATTCATTGCTTGTACAACTGCTGATGTGATTTGAGAGCAAGAAGCATAGGCCACCACATGCTGACCATCAAGACTCATGGTCCCACCGGATTGACCAACAGTCCTAGCTTTATTTTTCTGCCTGGTAATTGCTGCTTTTAAACTTGTCAACTTTTTTTGCTCTTCTAGTGAAAAAAGTGCATGACTAGTGTAATGATTAATGTCAGTCGCCCAAATCAACTCTACCAAATCTGCTGCATTGATATCTATCTTAAACTCAAAATGCCCAACCACCATGATAAACTGAGCACCAACTTCAGGATGTTCCTTCTGGACATACTTCCCAGTCTTCTTTTCTTCCAACAATTCTTCGGCCCTTTGGGCCTGCAGTGCCAATCGTCTCTCTGGTGAAATGATATTGGCTATAGACATGTTGATCAGTTAATTAAACACATGGTGACAAGTATAATACAAAGAAAACTCAACATGTGTAAGCATCAATCAAACAAAAGAACCCGGATGCAAACCCAGTGGCATCAAAGTCACAATGTGGGGCATTGCGGAAGCCTCCTGAGGTCACAATGGTACTTGACCCTACAAACACCTGCCCATTGGGCGACTTTGTCCATTCCTTAGTCCCTGGAACTGGTTCTCTGGAAGCCCAAGAAGGAGCACAAGTTTTGATTGCAACTTCCCTATTGCTTTCATATGCATGTAAGCAGAGAGAGGAAGTCCTTTCAGCCTGGAAGTTATGAACCCATGGTAAATCATCTTGCCGCATTTCATCTTCCTTAAGTTTACCAAAGTCACCGCTAGTGCTAGAATTCTGTGCAAAAGGACCTGTAAAGCAGTCACCGTAGAGTGAACCTTGAGGTTCAATTGCAAGAAGAAACATCCCTACTTACTAATTTTCTTTCCGTACTTGTGTTTGCCAGCTTGTCTGGTAGACCGGAAACCAAATCCCCTCATTTTACCTTGCCTTTCTTCCTCAGGCAGAGCCATAACCGCATGATTGTCCGGAAGGTTTCCTCTACTCTCTGCATGTAAATGCATGGTTCTAATAGCTCGACGGAAATCCTCCCAGAGCTGGATTGATGATGGATCAGTGCTAGAAGGATCCTACACAGTCCATCTTATTGTCAGCATATGTTACTTTTATGAGGAAGAGTCCAATGTACCTCATGATTGAATCTGACTACACAAATCAATTTGTTTGCGGCCAGATTCACCAACACCACTGTACCTCTGGTAACTTCCCTGATTTTAGGCTGTCCAAATGCAGGAACCCGGGAAACCTGACAATCTTTGGGAAGGCCAAACCTTACTCTAATACCACCGTCAATTTTCTTACTTACAACTTCTCTAGTTTGACTTCTTTCAGCTTCACGATTTGTCTGACGTAAATTTTTATTCTTCACCTGTTTATAAAGAACTTTCCTAGCTGCCTTATACTCAGCCCGCTTAACAGCTTGCTTTTTCTTCTTGGCATCAGATGGGTGCTTAGCCATCTGTTTAAGATAAGTAAGTTAGTCATGATTAGGGTTACCTTGCTCAGAGAGATATAACATCTCACCCCAAAAACCTGGCTCCAGAAAGAGGAAAACAAAGGTCAGTTCATGTGGAATGCTTCAGAATGATCACCCACATATAATGAGAATGGAGTGGAACACACAGGACTTGGTGATATGTGAATCAAGAGGCTAGACCAGTTATCGGGGTTCCCCTCAGTCACCTATTCTTACCCCTAAAGAGTTCACATATCCTCAAGTCACTGTCTGCTACCACTCCACCCTCACAACATGAGATGAAAATCTGAAGCTATGAAAGTGACGGAAGATTGATGAAATAATACCTGGATGGAAGCACTTGATTGATGTGATGTTGGAAGTGACGGCAAAAATACTTATACCTTTGATCTTTCTGCTACAAGTTTGACTCCAAACTTATAGAAAACCAACCCAGGGCCAGCTTGTGGTTTGCTGATCATTATACATGTGGTTGTATACTGTCAGCATGGCCAGAATGTGGGTTGAAGTCATGTGATCAGTCGTGGGCAAAGAATTGTCTTAATTCCGTACTTGCAAGCTTGGTTCCATGACATGTATTGCCATTACAAAATTGTTTAAAATAAAAAAAAAGTACAAGACAACATTTTTTAATTCTGTACTTGCAAACTTGGCTCCATGACATGTATTGCCATTACAAAATTGTTTGAAATAAAAAAAAAGTACAAGACAGCATTTTTTTCATTCAAGATAAGCATATTTTATTTCATGATCAACAATTATGATTGTACCAATCATCTTCTTCACCCAATAACTGAAGACTGGCCCCTTGTACACCCACTTCGGTACAATAGGGTACAGGAAGTAGCAAACAGTTACTTGATATCCTGGTACTCCAGTAATAACCAATGTCATAAGCCAAACATACTGCCAAGGGTACCTTTTGCACATGCACACCATCAAACTTGGCATTAGAAACTGAAGTATCACCTTTGAAAGAGTTGTAATTCCTAGACAAAAGCCTCATGATGTAGTCGTGAGTCCTAATCCATATGGTTTCTTTGATTAATACATTTCTGGCCTTCTGTATGTCAGCTGCAGCCTTCACAACAGCTAAAACAGTTGGAGCCGGAGTATTCTTGCAGTCCCTTGAAGTGAGCATTAAACCTCTGACACCACTGATTAAAAATGATCCTAAACAACCCCAGGTAAATCTAGATTTCTTAACAAGTTTGATTTGACTATCAAGACGATTATAAAGTTCCTTATCTTCATTTGAGCTTTTTCCTTTAGGCATTTTTGCATATAAATCAAGTATTGCCACACCAAGGATCACATTATGAACATTTGTAGCAAAGTAGTTAAGATTGATTAGACTTGCAGCCTTCTTCATGGCATTTGAATCTTCAATTAAGTGTACTCCGGCTGATCCAAGCTTTGGGCTGGTTTCGAGAAGATATGTAACAAATCGAAAGCTGTTCTCGTAATCCGTCAAGTCGGGTTTGGCCGAAAAATCTTCATGACGTATGACTTCGTCTGCTGCTACTGCAATTGCATCCTGAAATAAACGAGACGCCTCTCGCTGATGGTATTCAGAAGGATATGCAAGTGGTCTCATTAGTCAATAGATTTGGAAAGCCATTGAAGTCTTGTTTTTTGGAGGATCATCTTCCGGTCGGAATAAGATAGGGGTCCAAATTTCGGAACTGAACAGCAGCTCTCCTTGCTGAGGTGAGAAGAAATCAACACCTTTGAAAATACTGAATCAGTTGCTGGTCTCAGTCAAATGTACCATATACCATTCCAAGTACTCACCTTGTTGTGTCAGGTTTTGAATCCATTCCCCCGGAGACATCATCTCAGAGTCTGAAAAGGTAACACCCTTTGGAATTCCATATCTTGGGTTGACAAGGAGTGGAATATGTTTTGATCTCAACATTAACAAATTTAAAACAAGGTCGCGTCCCTCTGCATATTTTGCACGTGAGATTCGGATGGGAAACATCTTGAAAGCTTCCATAAAGACCTCTTTGTTGATGTTGAAGAGGGAGCGAGGCGTGACTCTAGGAGTGTCTTCCGGATCGCTGATCATGTGTGTATCAGGCTCAATCATCGGTTTGTCAGTGGGCAGATCAATGTCCATAGCATTTAAGTCCAATTGGTTCAGGTCGTCCTCAGGCAATTGGATGTCATTGCTTGAAGATGCAAGACATTTGTCCACCGGGTTCGTAATCTGTCCTGTTGAAGGTAATTCGGCAGATTCTTTGGGTGGTGCAGAGTTCTCAAGTGCTGCATTGGGATTGGTAGAGGCCGGTCCCAAGCTACTTGCTGCCTGGGTGGAAGAGCTAGCTCCAGTTGAAACCGTTTGGACAGTGATGTTTGGATCAATTCTCGGATCAATGGTTGAGTTGGAGGTGGGATTCGTGATAGGATCAATCTGATGTGTGACTGGTTCAATAGTTTTGGGCGAACAAGAGTTGGAATGAGTTGGACCTGAAGAAGTTCCAACTTGAGTACGTGAAGGAGATTCCGTTGAAGTTGATTTTTCAGTCTCAGTTTGAACCGAATTTTTCTCAGGAGCTGGCTGACTTGATTGTTCATTCGAAGAAGGTCCAAGTTCATTCCGTGGAGGAGATTCCGGTGGAGATTCTTGATTCTGAGTTTGAAACGGATTTTTCTCAGGAACTGGCTGACTTGGTTGTTCATTAGAAGAACTTCCAGCTTCATTACGTAGAGGAGTTTTTTGAGTCTGAGTTTGTACGGGATGTTCATCAGGGACTGGCTTGTTTTGTTGTTCATTCGGAAGAATCGTAGAGTCCAAGTTGTCTCTATCATTTGGTTGGTCCAAGTCATCTTCTTCCTCCTCAGGGTTTTCTTCTTCACCATCATCTCGGACCGGATCAAGTGCAAGACGTGGTCTTTTTGTGGTGGGGACTTGGGAGCCAGCATAGTTCTTGACACCACTAGTCTGACGGTCCGATCGTCGAATGACAGTAGGATCAGGCATATCATCTCTTGTTAAGTCAATGACAATTACCTTGTCGCTTGGTGGTGGATGAATGCCTTTACGCAGATCTAAGAATGATGTATAAATGTTAGCTAAGGAAATCAGAGTTGATAAATTGTGATCTTCAAAAGACATACTGATAACTCTGGCCTCACATATCGCAGCAGCAGCCTCCATGTGTTTGATTGCATCATCCGGGATGTCAGGGCCAGTCTGCAGCTGACGGAGCACAGGAACCGGATGGGAGCAATTCCGCTCGAACTCAGCCTTGGTCACATGCCGCAATTCCGCTTTGGACAATCCAGATGATTGTAACTGAGAGAGAGGTCCAGGAACCGTAGGAGCTTGTGGAAAGGCCTGATGCGAGGGTGCGGACAATACTTTGGCTGCATCTGGTTTGATTTGGGTATTGGAGTCATCCAAATCTTGGTCTTCGGAGTCGGTGTCCATATCCATCGTGGATGGAGTAGGTGGGCGGTCACCAGGAATAATATCCTCACCAATTTGGGTTAAAACATTGGTATGGGTAAGATCCTCCATTTGATGATGGTTGAATTATTAAGTTGGTTGGTGTTCAACAAAAAAAGTTGATGATGCGAGTGGATGAGTTGAATTTGAAATGAAAAATTGATTGAATGAGAGGGAGGGAGTGATCAAAAAAATCAATTGATATCTTTTTCAATCTCAATTGCATACAGGTTGTGTATACTTTGAGTGGGAGAAGGGCCTTTCTCACTTACAGGCCACCTAAGCCTAGGTGGTCTTCCTATTAAAGTTTGTCCGTAGACCCCTCAGGCTTAGGTGGCCTTCTCCAGTCGATCAACTGGAGGAGTGGCCCTGGGACCAGCAGAAAAGCACCGGTCCCAGGGCCACCTCTTCAGTCGATCGACTGGAGAAGGCCATTTAAGCCTAGGTGGTCTACCTCTCAAGGTCTCTGCATTGGAGATTGACCACCTAGGCCTAGGGGGTCCTTTTTTCCAGTCGATTGACTGGGGAAAAGGCCCAAGGACCGGCAGAGACGTCAAAGCACCGGTTCCAAGGCCCGAAAGAGATCACCTAGCCTCAATGATGAGCATCATCATGGCCTCTAAGCTACAAATGATTTTGTGTGGTATCAATCACAAATAAAATTATGTCTTTCACATAAACCCCACATAGAACGGTGGACTATGCAGACCAAGAAACAGCAGTAATTAAAATTCCCATAACGTGTTTGATAAGTTGATAACCATGGTTGTGGTGATCCATGCAAATCTCGGCAAGTTTTGTCCCCACAAGCGCCCCACATTGGCAAATCCATTTGTCTTTCCCCACATGGATTTTCCACGCATGTCATAGCCTGGTATGACTTGCATTGAGTTTGGTGAGCAGATTCACATATATCAACATGTGTGTCAACCAGTAAAAAAGGTCAAGTTTCCACTTTTTGCATCCATTAAACCATATCACCCATCACCCAATTATCATTCACATCATCATATATATCACAGTATGACTCCCCAAGTTGTGTGCGCTGGTTGTGTTACCTTCAAAATTGTCACCTTGACGTCATCAGCTACGGAAGTACAGCTCCCTCTCAATTCCCCAATACACATATTCATTCCTGATCAACAACAGGAGTACCCACAGATCAGACTGGTAATTCCGAATGGGAAAACTATTGGTTACTTACCACCACATCTTCAATCATTTCTACTAGAAATACTAGGAAATCAACAGGGCAAACATAAATCAAAGCCAGCTGGAGGTTGGAATCCAACTGCCAACCAATTAGCATTCATCAGCAGCTCTGTCCA